>NC_053489.1:60480898-60780898 GCF_905171775.1 Rana temporaria
CTAATTGCGACGGGCGTACGTACGTACGTACGTACGTACGTACGTACGTACGTACGTACGTTCGTGAATCGGCGTATCTTGCTCATTTACATATTCAACGTGGAAATCAAGGAAGCGCCACCTAGCGGCCAGCGTAATTATTGCAACCCAAGATACAACTGCGTAGGAGACTTGCGCCGCTCGTATCTTGGCCAAATCTATGCGTAACTGATTCTATGAATCAGGCGCATAGATACAACGGCGGCCATTCGGACTTACGGCGGCGTATCTGGGGATACGCCGTCGTAAGTCTTTGTGAATCTGGGCCTATATGTATATGGATGAAGGCACGTTATTTATTTTAATAACAAAAAAAAAACATCTGCATACTCTTTTTCATAATGGATATACAGCAGTCATGCGAACCCAGCTCTTTCCCAGCCCCCATGTGCATGCAAACATCAGTGGGAAGAGCTTCTAGTCCTCTGCTGCCAGTCACAAATGCAGCATGTACTGTACTGACAGGTTTTAATGATGTGGGTTTAAAGTGGCAGTATACTCTGTACTACCACTTGTGCCTACAGGTAAGCCTATAATAAGGCTTACCTGTAGGTACTGTGAATATCTCCTTAACTTGCACAGTTTAGGAGATATTGGGAGTGCATGTAGCCGATGACATCATCGGCACATGCGTTTTGAAGGTCTGACTTACAGTGCCAGACCTTTAGAGCCCATGCTGGAAAAGGCAGCTCCCGCGCGCATGCGTAGGAATGACATCATCGTGGCTTCAGCCAATCACATAGCTGGAGCTTGCGAACCCAAAAGACAGACCTCTCAGCTGGGACTTTACAGCGCTGGAGGGCTTAGTTCCAAGGTGAGTATTTCATAATGTGCTAGTATGCAGTGCAATGGAGTCAGTGGACTTTCTCAAAAGAAAAATCACATTAAATGTGGCTTAGGTGAGTTTTTCATAATGTGCTAGTATGCTATGCATACTAGCACATTATGCCATTGCCTTGCAGGTTTTCTTTTTTTCTTTTTGAACATTGCGGTTTACAGTCGCTTTTAATGTCACTATAATAGATATTAAATATAAATATTAAAACATAGAAACATAGGGCCAAATCCTCAAATATCCTGCCTAACTTATCTTTTCCCATTTAAGTTACACTGCCTTAAAATTTCTACCTAAGTGCCCGATCCACAAATCACTTACCTAGAAATTTCAGGCCGTGTAACTTAAATTCTCCCGGCGCAAGGCGGTCCTCTTCTCCAGGGGGCGATGACAATTTAAATGAGGCGCGCTCCCACGCCGGCCGTACTGCGCATGCTCGTGACGTCATTTTCCCGATGGGCAGCGCGCGAAATTACGTTACGTCGGGCTTTGTGGATTGCGACGGGACAATAAAGTTGCGTCGGGTAAAAAAAAAGTTACGCGCCGAAAAAAAAAATTCAAAATTTAAAAAAAATCGCGGCGATCGAAAAAAAGGTCTGTTTTTACAAGGTGTAACTAGTTTACACTTTGTAAAAGCAGAACTAATTTTACGTATGCAAACGTAAACTTACGCAGAAAAAACAAAGCTGAAAAGCTTTGTGGATCTCCGTAAGTCCTCATTTGCATACGCAAAGCGGCATTTCAATGCGAAATGCCCCCAGCGGCGGATGCGGTACTGCATCCTAAGATCCGACAGTGTAAGTGTCTTACAGATGTCAGATCTTCTGCCTATCTTTGGAAAACTGCTTCTGAGGATCAGTTCCAAAGATAGGCACAGGGATACGCAGGCTGAACAGCAGTTCCGCCTGCGTATCCCTTTTGAGGATTTGGCCCATAGTTTCCAGTAGTGAACTGAGTGAGGAGCCATTGATCACCCCGGGTCAACCTGCCTTGTAAACTAATTTTGTTCCTTCTGCTGACCAATAAATATCAGTCTCTGCTGTCTGTTCGTTTGTATTACAGCTTATCAAAAAAATATGTCACTTTTCTCCATCCACATTGTTGCAGAAATCATTGCATGGGGGGGGGGTATTGTTTTTCATGGAGGAGGATTGCGAACGGTGACTAGTAGGCGATTTCAGTCCGTTTCATAGGACTTCTGAAAACCCCATTACATCTGGCAAAGGGAGAAACTGTACAAGCATTTCTGTCTTTGGTACCCTAGCAATGACTCCTTAGCAGTGATTTTTCTTGCAGACTGAAGATTTTCTTTACTTATTATATGGATACCCCATTCATGTAACATATTGAGCATAACCCTTGACTAACTAGAGGAAATCATAGATGACAATGATCCTTTGTCTTTTGGATGTTGCCCAAGGCGAGAGAGCGCTGGTCAGGGTCACAGAGAAGCGGATGTGGTAGTGCACAGTACAGAAAGTGCTCTTGTTCTGCCTGTCCACTCTGCCATCGTAAATATGGATTTACATACTGCACACCCTGCCAGTCCCAAGTTAACAGCCCGTGCAAATCCTGTAGCCTTGCAAACGTATGATTTTTAAAGGGCCAATGGAACCTAAAGCCCAACTCCATGAATGCTAAAAATCCTCCCTTGCAATGGGGCCGTGCCCGTACTGCAGAAGTTAACATCTCGTTTTTGTATAAGAAACAGTGCAGCGCAATATAAATGCAATTAATCTAAAGTGCAAAACACAGTTGTTATACCAATAACAAATTAATCATGAATGGTGCATAAATAATGCATAATAATCACCGGTGACTTTAACTTTAAATAAATGATCCCTCCACCGTTAAGAATGGCTACTCTCACCTTAAGGTATGGACCCCTGTTTTACCAGGCAGTCATACCAGCAGAAATCGATAGACAGATTGGTGCAATATGTGGATAGAAAAATTCTTATGCCGCATACAGACGGTCGTTTTTTGTGATGGAAAAAACGTTGTTTTTGAAAACGTCATTTAAAATAAAATGACCGTGTGTGGGGAAAACATCGTTTTTTGTCTTCTGAAAAACGAAAAAAAAAAAATTCGAACATGCTTGAATTTTTTGTGTCGTTTTTCAAAACGTCGTTTTTTGTGTCAATTAAAATGATAGTGTGTGGGCAAAACGACGTTTTTAAACTAGCGCATGCTCAGAAGCAAGTTATGAAGCTAGCTTCAATGGAAAAGAGTGCTGAACGTAACCGTGCTTTGCTAGAGCATTTTGAAAAAACGATGGTGTGTAGGCAACGTCGTTTTGGAAAATGAAGTTTCAAAAACGTTGTTTTATTTCATGATTTAAAACGTTGTTTTTTTTCATCACAAAAAACGACCGTCTGTACGCGGCATTAGGCTCGGCAGCATTGAGATCGAGGATAACAGAAAAAACAGATCTAAGTGCTCTCTGCTTTAAAAACGGCTTAGGTTTATTAAAAAGGTATTAACAGGCTACTCCCGAAAGGCAAAACGGCAGAAAGGAATTACACACAACACAACAGGAATTACACACAACATGTGTCTTCTCAGAGATGGCAGCAAGCGACTTCAGTCTCCTTCCCCCGTACGCGTTACGTTGTAGCAACTTCCTCAGCAATCTCGTTTTTGTCTAGGGGGTCCAATCCTCTGTTCTCCTGGCTCGTGTGTCATCAGGCTTAAGCTGGCCACACTCTCGTACAACTTTGTTTGAAATTTTTCATTTTAAGAACGCTTGTTCAATTTTCTAATTGCAACTAGACATGTGCATTCGTTTTTGTCCGAACGCATTTTCGTCCGCAATTCTGGTAGTTTCGTTATCGTTTTAACAAACGATAACGAAAGCACAGAAAACGAATATCTAGAGATCTGTAATAAAAAATGTGTTATTTTCGTTTTCGTTGTGAATAACAACAATTCGATATAGAAGGAGATTCGACATGACGCTGACTGAATAGCAATCTGTCTATCGAACCTGATATTCTACTACACACATACGGTACTTTTCGACATTATAGAGAAAAGAAAAGATTCAACATTATAGAGAAAAGATTCAACATTATAGAGAAAAGATTCGACATTATAGAGAAAAGATTCAACATTATAGACAAAAGATTCGACATAGAATAGATTTGACATTACAGAGAATAGATTTCGACATTATAGAGAGAATAGATTCGACATCCACATTATGGAGAGATTATAGATTCAAGTAGTCATACAACATTAGAATTCTTGTAGGCGGAATATTCGACCGGAAATGTACGATTCAACGTAAAATTTCGATGTTCCGTCGAATATTCTTTAACCATTCGACAGAAACCAAGTATATCTGGATTTTCGGACGAAAGCTATTCCCAACGAAAAAGGAAATAAATCAAAACGATTTTCGTCAGTAACTAAATAAATTTATTTTTATGACGAAAACAAAATTACGAAACAAAATATTTCAGTGTGCACATGTCTAATTGCAACAGGGATCAAATTGATGTTCATTGTCTACCACGGTGATAAAAAAATTCAAAAGAGTAGTATGGAGAGTTTTGTTTAAACAAATGAATTTCTAACATTTAATGTGGATTTTCTTTTGAGAAAAATCGAATGTTTAAAAGCAAACTTTTTGAAGGCATTTAGAATGACACCAAATCATCAATTGTACAGAGAAGTTTAATATTAATAATTTTAAAATCTACTAGTGTATGGCCAGCTTTAATTTATTTACTTATTCCTCGTACTTGTATAGCACCGCTAATTTACCCAGAACATTACATATATCTAGTGCCTTGAAAAAGTATTCATACCCCTTGAAATTTTCCACATTTTGTCATTCTGCAGTCAAAAACGTAAATGTATTTTATTGGGATTTTTTGTGATGGACCAACACAAAGTGGCACATAATTGTGAAGTGGAAGGAAAATGATAAATGTTTTTTTTTTTGTTTGTTTTTTACAAATAAATATTGAAAAAGTGTGACGTGCATTTATATTTATCCCCCTTTTACTCTGATACCCCTAACTAAAATCTAGTGTAACCAATTGCCTTCAGAAGACACCTAATTAGTAAATAGAGTCCACCTGTGTGTAATTTAATCTCAGTATAAACACAGCTGTTCTGTGAAGCTCTCAGAGGTTTGTTAGAGAACCTTAGTGAACAAACAGCATCTTAAAGGCCAAGGAACAGACCAGACAGATCAGAGATAAAGTTGTGGAGAAGTTTAAAGTAGGGTTAGGTTCTAAAAAAAAAAATCCCAAGCTTTTAAAATCTCACGGAGCACTGTTCAATCCATCATCTGAAAATGGAAAGAGTATAGCACAACTGCAAATCTACCAAGACATGGCCGTCCACCTAAACGGACAGGTCAAGCAAGGAGCGCATTATTCAGAGAAGCAGCCAAGAGGCACATGGTAAGTCTGGAGGAGCTGCAGAGATCCACAGCTCAGATGGGAGAATCTTTCCACAGGACAACGATTAGTCGTGCACTCCACAAATCTGGCCTTTATGGAAGAATGGCACATAGAAAGCCATTGTTGAAAAAAAGCCATAAGAAGTCTATTAGCCGTTTGCGAGAAGCCATGTGGGGGACACGACAAACATGTGGAAGAAGGTGTGCTGGTCAGATGAGACCAAAATTTTACTTTTTGGCCTAAAAGCAAAAGGGTATGTCTGGCAAAAAACTAACACTGCACATCACCCTGAACACACCATCCCCACAGTGAAACATGGTGGTGGCAGCATAATGTTGTGGGGATGCTTTTCTTCAGCAGGGACAGGGAAGCTGGTCAGAGTTGATGGGAAGATGGATGGAGCCAAATACAGGGAAATCTTAGAAGAAAACCTGTTAGAGTCTGCAAAAGACTTGAGACTAGAGTGGAGGTTCACCTTCCAGCAGGACAACAACCCTAAACATACAGCCAGAGCTACAATGGAATGGTTCAGATCAAAGCATATCCATGTGTTCGAACGGCCCAGTCTAAATCCAGACCTAAATCTAATTGTGAATCTGTGGCATTACTTGAAAATTGCTGTTCACCGACGCTCTCTATCCAATCTGACAGAGCTTGAGCTATTTTGCATGTTAGAATAGGCAAAAATGTTACTCTCTAGATGTGCAAAGCTGGCAGAGACGTCCCAAAAAGTCTTGCAGCTGTAATAGCAGTGAAAGGTGGTTCTACAAAGTATTGATTCAGGGGAGCTAAATACAAATGTACCCCACACTTTTCAGATATTTTATTTGTAAAAAAAAATTAAAACCCTTGATCATTTACCTTCCACTTCACACTTATGTGCCACTCTGTGTTGGTCTATTACATAAAATCCCAATAAAATATATTTGTTTTTGGTTGTAACATAACTAAATGTGTAAAATGTCAAGGGGTATGAATACATTTTCAAGGCACTGTATTCCTGTGCATGGCCTCTCATCCTGCAACAGTTCTCATGCATGATACAATGCAAGTACACAACTGCAAACTTTTATAAGTGTAATCTCTGCTGTCTGCTGGGTGGTTATATATTTAACCACATTGCTTACTACTGTGGTCTCTGTGATTGGTCACAATGCTCACATGGTACAGGGCCAATCACAATAGCCCTGTATTATGTGATAGCTGTGGCCAATCGCAACAACAGTAAATGGTGGCATTCTGAATTGATCTCGAATACAATTAAAGTGTTACTAAACCCACATTTGTAAAGTCATATGTATATGCAGTAAAGCATGCTTGTTATACTCACTGTGGAACCGAATAGGTTAATACTGAACATTGTTTAAAAAGGCTGTGTGATTCTGTCTTCTCCGATCCTCCCCATTCTTCCTCAGTCGCCAATCCATCTCCTGATAGTACAGAGCTCTAGGAGTCCCTTTGCACATGCTTGGTTTGATGTGTATTGCTAGAGAGTTGTTGTTTTTTTTTTGAGGGGGGGCGCTGACTGTGTTCAGCTCAGGGCCAATTGGCACTGTCCAGACAGAGGGTCAGGGGTCCTTTTGTAAGCACTAGGGAGTAAGCCTCATAGGAGTCAGAGGAAAATGAAAACTCCTCCTACAAGCTTTAACCATTGCTTTTACCAGACACTATTAGAAGTCACAAGACTGCTGTATACTGCTGATGAGAAAAGGTATTTAGCAGTTTATATTTGCTAAAATAATTGCATTTCATTGTTCTGTGTACTATGGGAGACCAGATATAGTGACCAGACCAGGGGCTTGGGTTTAGTAACACTTTAAAGACGGATTACTTAATATCAATCATAGTGTAAAAAAAACTCTGATCACCTCCCGGAGCAGTACAGTGTCACTGTAAATCTCGAAAAATGCATGGACTTATTTGGGGCAACGTTGCAAAAAAAGGACATTTTCAGGTGTTTTTCAGGTGCTTCTATTGAAATCTATGGGGACAAAAAAAATGCATCTCTCCTTCTAGTAACTAGCTTTTCATGAGCTAAAACAAAAACACTCAAAGCTTTAAACCCCTGAAAAACACATGTAGAAATTTCCAAAATAAAACACTTGAAAAATGCTTGAAGATGCTCAAGTGGGATTCTGGCTTTTTCTTTCAAAGCCCATGACTTGTTATGGGAGAAATGTCCTGGATAGTAAGGCCTTAAACAAAATTACTACGTCTTTCAAACATTCTTAGGAAGCAGTGCTTTTTGTAAGCACTAGGGAGTAACAACTACAAATAAACAGGGCTTACATTTAATTGCAGAAGACAAAAGCCAGGAACACTTTGCGCTGCCAAAACGCACAGGCAGTAAGGTAAGGTTTTATGAATGTGTCACCTGCTTTATCGACCAACTTGATGGTTGACAGCTGTGAATAAATGATACTGTTCTGTAGGGTCTACACAACAGTCTGATGTCATTAGATTTACAAATTAATAACAAATAGAGCCACCAGTCAGTGCCCTCTAAGGCCTTGTTTACATGTGTGACTGTTTTACCTCTTTTTAGAGGCAGTTGACAGGCGACTTTGCTGGAAAGCGACATGTTGCCTCCTGGATGCTTGTTTTAACCTTTTGAAAGCCAGCAGCCCTACAAACACACGATTGCTTAGCGGTTGTGGCATGGTCCTGTGAACTTGAATGAGTTCTAACCGAACTGCCTGGTTTTACCACCTCTCTGCCACATTTATAAACAAATTCAGGTTAAATTTGAAAAAATATTTAAGGATTGACCAAGTCAAAAAATTTGCGTACTTTGGGGGCACACAATGAGAGGTAGAATCAGTAAAAAAAGTATACATTTTATTACAACATAATTAAAAACCATATAAACAACACCCTGTTTGGACACAGTTACCAGTTACCCAATAATGCAGTTATAGAGGACTGGACCTACGGTACAAAGATTAATAATGTATCAAGATAAGAGAAGAATTTCTGATCCAGTAATGCCTCCAAAAACGTGCTTGTCGATGCGTTTCACTAAAATATTAGCTTCCTCAGGACAGATACTGGGAAGGTGCTGATAAACTTGTGGCTCAAGGTATGGGAGAACTTGATCAAACTGACAGACAACCTAAAAAACGAAATTGCGTATGTGCGTCTATGGTAGTAGGATACACATATATCATGTGGTCTATAGTAGATACCAGTCTATAGTATATAGTGGTCATGCTATTCGAGTATAAATCACACACAGCGGTAAGTGGTAACAGATTCCCACTATGAGCCTAGGTTCACACTGCTGCGAATTCAAAATCGCGGTAAAATGCACGATTTTACCGCGATTTCGCGGCCGCAATTTAATGTAAATCGCGGCCCGAAATCGTAAAAAGTAGTACAGGACTACTTTTTGAAATCGCAGATGCGGCGTCGCACTGATTAGGACAGTGCCATTGCCGACAATTGCCGCCGATTTGAGATGCGATTTGACCTAAGGTCCTAAGACACAGCAGGGACCAGTGAGGACGGGAAGACGCAACACTTTACTTCCTGATTTCCTCACCGAGGATGGCGGCGGGGGCACCTGAGAGACAAGCGATTGCTTGGCTTTGGCTGCCAACATCGCGGGCACCCTGGACAGGTAAGTGTCCATTTATTAAAAGTCAGCAGCTGCAGTATGTGTAGCTGCTGGCTTTTAATATTTTTTTTTTTTTAGGTGGACCCCCTGCTTTAACAAATCAGCATGTCCCAATGACTCGCTGGGCCTGATGGCAGGAAGGTTAGGGTGATTCTTACTGCAGTAGCAAAGCATAACCCCAACGTTCACAATCGGAGACTTATAGGAGAAGGTTACCTTCTGTAGTTTTCCAATCCACCACCTTCAAGGTTTTTCTGACAACTCTTCTAAGGGATCAAGCAAAAGCCTCCAATGAAAACTAGTAGATTATGCTTTGTGGTTCAGAAACCCTTGGGCAAGTTTCACCTGATTCTTCTTTAGCCAGCAGAAACCTGGTAGGTTAAGTGCACCTCCTGGGACTGTCTGGGTCTGCCACAGAGTCGTAAGGCTTTTGCCTTGCATTGGCTCTTAGAGCAGAAGTTATGGGCCCATTATTGTGAGACAATTTAATGGTAGCAGTTTCAAAACCGAATGGGGACCTGAGGTCTACCTTAAGATCTCCTTCTGTTTCAGATAGGCTAGGTCTGTTCAGTGATGACCTCTCTGCAAGAGGTAGATTTTGGGGTCCATAACAGTAAACGCACGTCTTCATGTGGCGGTTTGTTTCCATGCTCATCAAAGATTTCTGTAATTGCAGTGGAATAATTTTTTTTGTGAATCTTCCCTTTGGGTTGGCCACAGCTCCGGAGAGTTCACAAAGCTTCTAGCCCCAGTGCTGGGCTTGCTGAAGACACCTCAATACCTCAATAATATTTTCTCTGGAAGCAGTCGATTCCAGGGGTTCCTTCGATATATTTCTGCAGGAGGAAGCTGTGTTTAGGTCGAAGCACGTTCTCTACATACAGTTGTATGCAAAAGTTTAGGAACCCCTGACCGTTTCCATGATTGTCATTTATAAATATTTGGGAGTTTGGGTCAGCAATTTCATTTTGATCTATCAAATAACTGAAGGACACAGTAATATTTCAGTAGTGAAATGAGGTTTATTGGATTAACAGAAAATGCACAATATGTATCAAAACAAAATTAGACAGGTGCATAAATTTGGGCACCCCAACAGAAAAATCACATCAGTTTTTAGTAGAGCCTCCTTTAGCAGAAATAACCGCCTATAGATGCTTCCTATAGCCTGTAATGAGTGTCTGGATTCTAAATGAATGTATCCATTCACAAAACATCTTCAAATCATGGGAGAGTGATGCGATATGAAATCCAATTTTTTTTCTGGGGAGAGATTCTCTACCAGGTGTGTGGAAGTATCTTGGGCCATCCATCAGATGTCAGTGGTCCAGGTGTGCAAGTTTTTGGTTTATACATCTGCAGACTTTTTTACCAGGTGGTTGTCAATAACGTGGAGGATACTCCCTTTGGTCTCAGCGGATTACAAATGACGATAAAGAAAATCGTTTTTTTTTGTCATGCTTGCCTGTAAAATATTTTTCTTTGAGTACATCACAGGACACAGAGGTCCCTCCCCTTTTTGGGGAATTAATTTCTTTGCTACAAAACTGAAGTACTTCCTGTGCAGGAGGGGTTATATAGGGGAGGACTTCCTGTTTGATTGTTCTGATTGATCTACCAGTGTTCATTCACCTATAGGTGGCATATAACCCAAGTAGTTATAATAACCGGCTCTGTGTCCTGTGATGTACTCAAAGAAAAGGATTTTACAGTTAAATTTGATGGAAAAATCCTATGTTTCCAATATGCTGAAAAAGGAGGTTCCCTGTTATATGATCCTTCTTGGATCCTTCTTGAGTTCAGTATAGTCCACACTTGTCATAAACATACAAAGAAGTTTTTGTTATTTCTCTAAAATGCCATGTTTAACGTTTTCAGTTACAAGAATTCTTGAAATTTGGTTTGGTTTAGCGTAATGAACAACTCTAAGCAAATATTTTAAGGGTTCTAAAAGGAAAAAACTGTAAACACGTAAAATACATCAGCCTGATGTAAATAATCTTATCAATGTGTTTTAAAAAATCTGGAATATGTAAATATTTGTATGTACATGGAATATACATGTATTTATATGGGGGCAGCCATATTTGTTTATTTACAGACTTGGGCTTTGCTTTCTGCTTTGCAGGGCTACACAATGGTTGTAATTTACTGCTGCTTCTCACAATGCAAATCTGTTAATCAGCTGACCCATTGAAAACAATGCAGTCCTTGTGAGACTGATAAAGTGCACCTAGAACGTATTCACAGCGCTTCACTTTTTCCAAATTTTGTTACATTACAACCTTATTCCAAATTGGATTAATTTCCTCAAAATTCTACAAACAATCCCCCATGATGACAATGGGAAAGAAGTTTGTTTGAAATCTTTGCAAATGTATTAAAAATAAAAAACAAAAATACATAAGTATTTACAGCCTTTGCCATGCCACTGCAATTAAGCTAAGGTGCAACCAGTTTCCATCGAGCATCCTTCAGATGTTTCTACAAATTTAGTTGATTGGACATGATATACCTGCCTATATAAGGTCCCACAGTTAACAGTGCATGTCAGAGCACAAACCAAGCCATAAAGTCCAAGGAATTGTCTATAGACCTCCGAGACAGGATTTGTATTGAGGCACAGATCTGGGGGAAGAGTACAGAAAAATGTCTTCAGCATTGAACGTCCCAATGAGCACATTGACCTCCTCCATCGGTAAATGGAAGAAATTTGGAACCACCAGGACTCTTCCTAGAGCGGACCGCCTGGCCAAACTGAACGATTGGGGGAGAAGGGCCTTAGTCAGGGAGGTGACCAAGAACCCGATGGTCACTCTGACAGAGCTCTAGCATTTATCTGTGGAGAGAGAACTTTCCAAAAGAACAACCATCTCTGCAGCACTCCACCAATCAGGCCTGTATGGATGAGTGGCCAGACGGAAGCCACTCCTCGATAAAACGCACATGGCAGCCCGCCTGGAGTTTACCAAAAGGCACCTGAAGGACTCTGACCACGAGAAACAAAATTCCCTGGTCTGATGAAACAAAAATGTAACTCTTTGGCCTAAATGGCAAGTGTTATGTCTGGAGGAAACCAGGCAATGCTCATCACCTGGCCAATACCATCCCTACAGGGAAGCATGGCATCATGCTGTGGGGATGTTTTTCAGCGGCAGCAACTGGGAGACTAGTCAGGATTGGGGGAAAGATGAATGCAACAATGTACAGAGATATCCTTGATAAAAACCTGCTTCAGAGAGCTCTGGACCTCAGTCTGGGGTGAAGGTTCATCTTCCAACAGGACAACGACCCTAAGCACACAGCCAAGATAACAAAGGAGTGGCTATGGGACAACTTTGTGAATGTTCTTGAGTGGCCCAGCCAAAGCCCAGACTTGAACCGGATTGAACATCTCTGGAGAGATCTGAAAATGGCTGTTTCCATTGATGTCTGCTCTTCCAACTTGATGGAGCTTGAGAGGTCCTGCAAAGAAGAATGGGAGAAACTGCCCAAAAATAGGTGTGCTAAGCTTGTAACATCATGCTTAAAGACTTGAGGCTGTAATTGATTCCAAAGGTTCTTCAACAAAGTATTGAACAAAGGCTGTGAATACTTATGTACATGGGATTTGTTTCTATTTTTATCTTCAATAAACTTCTTGCACGTTGTCATTATGGGTATTGTTTGTAAAATTTTGAGGGAAAATTATGAATTTAATCCATTGTGGAATAAGGCTGTAACATAAAAAATTATGGGGAAAAAATTAAGCGCTGTAAATACTTTCCGGATGCACTGTATCTTATTTCCTCATCTACAGTATTATGGGGCAGTGTGAACATAATGTACTGTATTTGCCTTCTTCTGGCTAATATATAGCTCCCTATATTTAACAGAATAATACAAATGTAGAATAGCAAGCATATAAAGATGTGAGTCACATCAACAGTTACTTCAATGTGAACGTTTTTTATTTGCCCATACTTTGCAAATACAGGTTCACGTTACAGGGATCCCATCCTCTTGCTCTCCCTCACTACTACAAACTTTTTTCAGAGCACAACTTTTTTGTGCATGTTTGGCATGCTGAGCCACATAGGCTCCCCTAATTGTGAATTTCTAGCAATGCTATATCCCCTTAGATTTTAAAAAGATGACTGCCACTTTCCAGGGCTTCAGAATTGTTATCACCTCCCCAGTCACCTTCTGGGCACTCATCTTCAGGAATTGGCTATGCCATGATGAATGCAGTGGGGAAAATAATGATTTGATCTCCTGCAGATTTTGTAAGTTTTCCCACTTGCAAAGAAATAAAGGGTCTATAATTATCATAGATGTATTTTAAATGATAGAGACAAGGGTTGATTTACTAAAGGCACATAGACTGTGCACTTTGCAAAGTGCAGTTGCACTCTGCAAATGAAGCTGCCCCAGAGCTTAATAAATGAGCAGAAGCTCTGCTGACTTCCATCATCCAACCACATGCAAGCAAAAATTTTGTTTTTTGTATTTTCCTCACTCATGATTGGGTATTCTTTGCAAAGTGAGACTTTACCTCATTTACTAATATCTGAAGTAACTGCACTTGCATAGTGCAACTGCACCTTGAAAAATGCAAAGTCTCTCTTGCCTTTAGTAAATGGACCCCATAATATAAACCAAAAATCCTGAAAAGACACATGATACAAATGTTATAAATTGAGCTGCAGTTCAGTGAGTAAAATGACTTGACAGCTCTTTGGTCTTGCCCATGATGATGAGGTTTGAATGGAAGAAAGAGATTCTGTGGACAGGTGTCTTTTATACACATAACGAGTTGTCGTTGGGCGCACCTTTTTAAATGGACCCAACTAATCTGTGTACCATATGAGCACTTACTGTAGCCAGTCTGTGGAAACCAGAATTTTTGGTTGGTAGTGGATCAAATACTTCTTTTGCTCACTGAACTGCAACTCAATGTATAACATCGTTGTGTTTCATTGTATCGTGTGTTTTTTCTGGATTTTGGTTGATATTTTGTCTCTATCATTTAAAATACACCTACGATTAAAAATAAATAAATAAATTATAGACCCTTAATTTCTTTGTTAGTGGGCAAACATACAAAATCTGCAGGGGATCAAATATTTATTTTCCCCACTCTATTTTGGCTGGTCATTTGAATCTCCCTCCCTATGTTCTGGAAGCTTCTTCCGGAGGCAGGGGGAGGCAATCAAACTCCCAACCTTTGAAACCCTGAACAGACCTGAACAATCAATCATTGCTCCCTTGACTGCAGAAGGAACCAAAAACGAATATTGCCCAGCATCCTACACTAAGTGGGTGCTACATAGCTCTCTGAATTCTTAGTTAAATTTCCCCTCACTTCATGTCCTGGTGACTACACCGTCACCCACACAGGATGTGAGGGAAATTATCAACCCAAAGACGAGGACCACAAGAACTACTAGTAAAATGTGAAAAATAATAGAAATTAAGAAAATTTAAAAACATATGTATATAAAAAGATAAAAAAAGTGGTATCTTCTGCTTGGCTGCAGTCACTGTTCTGCAGATTTTTTTATTTTCTTTCTGGTTGGCTTTTTTGATTTATCATTTAAAGTTTGTTGAGCCAGGTGATGTCAGCACGGCCACCCACAACTTGAATTGCAGCTGATTTAAGCCATGTATGGCCATCATTATATAAAACATCCACATAGTTCAGCAGGTCTAGGTAGATCAAATGAGCACCTGTGTTGCAATCATTTTTCGATCAGGCAACATTTTTATTGGCCTTTTAGCTGTGTTCAGCTATTTAGCCACTGTTGCTATTCTTTGATCCTGAGCAGCGAAAATCCCATCAGTGTAAATGGCTTGACCAAGCTATAGATATTTTAATGGCATTATTGAAAGTAAAATGATCATTCATGATGACAGATGCACTTTCACAAATAAAATTTTCATGCTGCTGGAAAAAATCAGTAGACATGGCCACATATAGGCAGACAGCGGCGTTCTATTATTAACTCTACAGTTACCAGTTCTTGGTGACCTTTTTCCTGGCAGTGACAGATCTAAAATATATCAGGTGCATTTTTTCCCCTCTGCAGCCTTGTACGTTGTTTATGTTAAACTCTCTTTTACGCATTTTTTGCATTGTTCATCCAGTCACTGCGCATTCCTTCTTCACAAAGATGTATTTAAGCACATTTTTGCACCTTTTGTTTTTAAAAGCGGGACGTCTTCAGTGTGAAAAATTAACTTTTTGCAGCTGTGTTAAATTCAGAGGCAATAAAAGGCCCACTTTTTGACTTACAGATGCAGGCGTATTCATTTTGGAAGTTTGCATATACCAACATATCATAATTGGTTAAATGTTCCTTTAAACTATAGTGTATTACTAGTGAGCATCTACTTTGTGTTAATACATCAGTTTTTAACCTTAAAAATATATTTACAGGCTTACATGGTTAGATGGGAGACAGACCTCCAGGAGACTATTAAACTAGATGAATGGCATAATATGGCTCAGGGGGCCTCGAAGTCGCTCATTAATACATCAATCATTGAAGCCAATTACAAAGTGCTCTTGCAATGGTATATGGTTCCAGCAAGGCTGGCGACATATATGCCAGGAGCATCCCCTCTGTGTTTCCGCGGATGTGGTCAGCAGGGCACCATGTACCATGTGTGGTGGCAGTGCCCTCAGGTACGGCGCTACTGAATTAGGGTGTATAATTTTATTTACACCCTCACCCAGGTGAATTTAGTGAAATCCCCGAAACAGGCACTTCTGGGCAGCAAGGTGGAGACGGCATCAAAATCCCAGAGACGTCTTATAACGTTTATATTTTTGTCTGCAAAAATTATTATTGCAAAATCCTGGAAAACAGTAGCCTTGCCATTTGCACAACTTTAAGCATAAGCTTTCTTGGATTATGCTTGATGAACGTATGACAGTGATACTACAAGATAAAATGCAGATGTTCAAGAAAGTCTGGGACCCATGGGTTGAGTACCTGACGGGAGATCCCAGATCTTTACCAGATTAGAGATGTCTCTGACTGGTCGGGTATAGGAGCACGGGGTCACTTTCTCTTTCTCTACCCTCTCTACTTCCTCTCTATTCTTCCATTCTATCCTTTCTTTCCTCCTCTATTTTCCCCTTTTTTTCTTTCCATTATTTTTATTTTTATTTTTTTTCTTTATTTATTTTTGAAGGGTATAGTATATATATATATATATATATATATATATATATATATATATATATATATATATATATATATATATATATATATATATATATATATATATATATATTATATACTTTACTCGTTTTTGAGTTTGAGATTGTATTCCTTTTTTTTTTCTCTGTGAAAATTTCAATAAAAAACATTGAAACTGAAAAATATGTTTACATGGGACCTTCACATTTATTGCTCTATAGTCAAACCCAAACATCAAAGTGTACCTTCATCCTCCCCAGCCACCTCTTGCCATCTCATCCCCACCTAGCAATTGTTTTTATTAATTATTTAAAATGTATACGTTTTTCCAGGGAATTCTTCTATTTCCTAGGTTTTTGCCTAGGTGAGAATGTTGTTCACTTTCCGCAGCCTCCTGGGATACTCATGTCATGAATCCTAGGAAGGCCATGGGTTATCCTAGTGTGCATGCCCTGTAGTGTGTCATTGCTTAATACTTGACGTGGCACCTGCATGTCATCAGGGGGCCATCTGCAAGAACGCAGAAAAGACAGCTGGCTTCCTGATGACATCACAGATGAAGATGGTGATGCAGGACCCGTTACACAGCAATGGCATGGTGTATCCCTACAGAACATCGCTGAACATATTAATCTGATTCCTCCTGTATTGATTTGTATTGTAGCTGTACTGTGGACTACTCGGGGGGGGGAATAGCTTTGGGGGATGTTGGCTTCAAGTGAGGTTCCTCTTTAAAGTATATAAGCTTGAGTATATGCATGCAATCTCAAAAGACATTTTCAATAGTTTTAAGTCTACAAAATATAAATGTAGCGCTGAAGTGCAACTAATAAAGAGTACACTAAACGAAATGCAATGTACATATATAAGGGACTGAATATTGAACCGTACACCAAACTGAATAAAATGTACATAAATGAGTGAATATATGTCCAAAAAAATCTGTATGAATACAGTCTTTGTGAAAAGTGATATTCCAAACAACAAGTGAGAAGTGCTCCCTTAATCCAATCGTGAAAAACACCAGGATAGGAAAAAGGCCGTCACCAACTTCAAGAGAGGCTTACCGGACAGATTGAACCCTAAGGAAAATACGTTCGCAGGGTCAATCAAGCATATGTAAATCTGATAGGCCAATCGAATGCTGCAGCTCTCAAACGACCTCCAAGGACTCCAAATGGCGATAACCAAAAGTGAATGATATACGCATGTATGGAATGACTCAGCAAAAGGTCAAAAAACAAGGCCAATCGGAGAATAACCAGAAGAGAAAATAGAAAAAAAACACATAGCATAATACTGTATTACAAATGTATTTAATGTAGGTTGGAAACACTTACATTATATGTAGAAGTATGCGCTGATCAGATAAAAAGTGTCAGCAGTGGAGTACCCGACATGTTTCGCAGCCTCGTGCATCGTCTGACGATGCACGGGGCTACAAAGACTGTATTCATACAGACTTTTTTTTGGACATGTATTCACTCATTTATGTACATTGTATTCAGTTTGGTGTACGTTTCAATATTCAATCACTTATATATGTACATTGCATTTATTTTAGTGTACTCTTTATTAGTTGCACTTCAGCGCTACATTTATATTTTGTATACTGTTTTTCCATTTGTCTATTGGTTTTGTAGCTGCGCACCCTTTGTAGACCACGCAAAATGTTTTTGTTTTCTGTTTCCAATAGTTTTAAATCTGCTGTAATAAAATTGGGTGATCCTGCCATAAAAGCTTTCTGCAGGCACTTCCTATTACAGGGTGACATTTCTCTGTTCCGGTCTCCCAATTTTGACCTGTTGTCGACCTGTCACATGCTCTTCCACCTGAGACTGTGGTAATGCGCATTGTACAGGTATTCACGGTCCTTGTTCTCATCTCATCCTGAGAAATGCCATGCAACCAAAGATTTTGGACTGATGGTGTGTACGGCACTTCAGAGGTGAACCGATGAAACCGGTCCGACAGGCCAGTCTCATCGGTTTGGTCCGACCGTGTGTACGGGGCCTTAGGGTTTTTATGTACTTTAAAGTTAACCTTTTTTGGAAGAGTGGCAAGAAGAATGCCATTATCTAAAGAAGGCCATAAAAAGTTTGCAGTTTGCAAGAAGCCAGGTGGGGGACACAGCAAACATGTGGAAGGAGGTGCTCTGGTCAGATGAGACCAAAATTTAACTTTTTGACCTAAAAGCAAAACGCTATGCGTGGCAGAAAACTAACACTGCACATCACCCTGAACACACCATACCCACAGTGAAACATGATGGTGGCAGCATCATGTTGTGGGGATGATTTTCTTCAGCAGTGACAGGGAAGCTGGTCAGAGTTGATGGGAAGATGGATGGAGCCAAATACAGGGACATTTTAGAAGATTATTATTATTATACAGGATTTATATAGTGTTAACAGTTTGCACAGCACTTTACAACATCAGGGAAGACAGTACAGTTACAATACAATTCAATACAGGAGGGATCAGAGGGCCCTGCTCGTTAGAGCTTACAATCTAGAAGGGAGGGTCAAATGGAACAAAGGGT
Organism: Rana temporaria; assembly: GCF_905171775.1. NCBI lineage: Eukaryota > Metazoa > Chordata > Amphibia > Anura > Ranidae > Rana > Rana temporaria. The sequence continues at coordinate 60,499,533 of NC_053489.1, forward strand.
AGTAGCTGTGGGGGATGATCAGATGGACAAAATGAAAATACAGTTGTTAGGTGTGGGTAGCATAGGCTTCTCTGAAGAGAAGGGTTTTCAGGGATCCTCTAAAAGCTAATAGAGAAGGAGATAGATGGACAGATGGGGGTAAGGAGTTCCATAGGCTTGCAGAGGCTCTGGAAAAGTCCTGGAGACGAGCATGAGAGCAGGTGATGAGAGAGCTAGAGAGCAGGAGGTTTTGAGAACAACGAAGAGAACGATTAGGTTGGTATTTAGAGACTAGGTCAGTGATGTAGCTGGGGGCTGAGTTATGGATGGCTTTGTAGGTAGTTGTTAGTATTTTGAATTTCATTCGTTGGGTCAGCGGAAGCCAGAAGATAACCTGTTAGAGTCTGAAAAAAGACTTGAGACTGGGGTGGAGGTTCACCTTCCAGCAGGATAACGACACTAAACATACAGCCAGAGCTACAATGGAATGGTTTAGATCAAAGCATATTCATGTGTTTGAATGGTCCAGTCAAAGTCCAGACCTAAATCCAATTGAGAATCTGTGGCAAGACTTGAAAATTGCTGTTCACGGACGCTCTCCATCCAATCTGAAAGAGCTTGAGCTATTTTGCAAAAATGTCACTCTTTCGATGTACAAAGCTGGTAGAGACATACCCAAAAAGTCTTGCAGCTGTATTTGCAGTGAAAGGCGGTTCTACAAAGTATTGACTCAGGGGGGCTGAATACAAATACACGCCACACTTTTTATATATATATTTGTAAAAACAATTTGAAAACCATTTATCATTTTCCTTCCACTTCACAATTATGTGCCACTTTGTGTTGGTCTATCACATAAAATCCCCATAAAATACATTTACATTTTTGGTTGTAACATGACAAAATTTGGAAAATTTCAAGCGGTATGAATACTTTTTCAAGGCAATGTAAATTCAAACAGCATATTGCACATTACAAAAAAAAGGAGAAACACAAGGAAAACAAAAATGTGTTCCTTCGTGCTGCCTAGGCAAGGGTGATGTCACGAGTAAGGGTGAGCTCCGGCGTGTTCGCATAGAACACGTGCGGAGCCCGCCAGGAAGTCGGCACCCGCGCTGCGCTAATCACAGCCAGGCAGACATTTCCCGATCTCTGCAGCCGAGCATCGGGAAATGTCTGATTGGCTGTGATTAGCGCAGCGCGGGTGCCGACTTCCTGGTGGGCTCCGCACGTGCTCTATGCGAACACGCCGGAGCTCATCCTTAGTCACGAGCTACTGAGAATTATTCGTATTCCCAATCGAGTAGGAAGATGACCCCCGAGCAGTCAGGCACTTTCACTGGCACTTTGCCTCTGTGCAGGAGCTTCCTGTAATAAGGACCAATCACTGCTGCTCTCTCTCCTTGTGCTCGGTGACTGGCCTTGTCTGTAGTCTTCTGCAGGCAGTCTGTAGTGGGCTAACCTGCTCAGTCTGCACAAGCTTTGTGCAGCACAGGGCCAATGTCACTGCTACTTTTACAAGGTAATATCTGAGCTTTTTAAAACCATTTGCTACACACAACATTCATTTATTTCCTTTGTGTGGCCGGTGTTCAGTTTATATAATGAACTATTTAACTTTTAAAAAAAAATGAGGAAAATTACGTTTCTGGTTCCAGTTGATATTTTCCTATTGCTTTGTAGAGTATAAGATATTCTTTTAGCTGTTAATTTCAGAATTTATGACCTCGACATTCTGTTGATCTGCTCCCAACATGTGATTTTGTGTATTTGGATTACAGCTATGCATGATATCAGTCAGTGAAAGATTGTTGGGTAGATTATCTCAGCATTTATACTTCTAAAGTTTCCTGTCCAGATTTGTTTCATTCATACGTCATTTGCGGTCTGCGCGCCGTGTTTTTTCCCCGAAATGCACTTGTTGCTGTGTGGCACACCAGGAGTATGTGCCGGAAATCTGATAAGCTTTACCCAGCATGATGAAGTGCTTCTCTTATGATGTAACCTGAGTCTTGGTGGTGAAAGGTACGATGACATACAGCAGGTCCACAACATATATCACACATGGGCGAAGGTCAGAATAAACAGAAGCAACGTGCTCTGCTCAGCTCCTGTGTGGAATCCTGCTGTAATGAAGCATGTGGTACCTGTAAACTGTTAAAATGAGCCCCCCTTGAAACTAGGTACCAGGAGGTGCCAAATAGCTTTAGGTCAACTATCATCTCCAGAGCACCATGGGAACCCATGGAAGTTCCTATACAAATTTTAACATTCTGCAATAGGTATTTGCATAGACTTAAGATGGCCACACTTGTAAAGATTTTTTTTGTTTAGCCTTATCTATAGATTTCACCATAAATGCTAAACAGCATGAATGGACAAATCTCCGGTAACCAGCACCCACAACTGTCAGAATACTTCAGAGGTGACTGCAGCTGGTTGGTTGGCATTACTCAATCAAGCTTTTTCAACCTGGGTGGTGGTGGCAGGGCCACCCATGGCTCTGATTTTTCCAAATTCACAGAATTCAGCTGAAATTTGAGTTGTGTACTGCCAGCTTTGATCATGCCATGATGTGAACATAAATTCTGTTGCAAAGACTTAGGTAAAAAGTGATGGGGTGGGCGATGTGCCTACATGTCCTACACCCACAGTTTCAGCAATTATTTGAAGGGCACAGCAGTGTTCCCTATAGGGCCGTAACAATTAATCGACAACTAATGGATTATGAAATTGATCGATTACAATTTTCATAATCGATTAATCGGCCAGTAACAAACATAATGGGGTTAAAAAAATAAAATTAGCCCTTTTATAGTACAAAAAAGCAAATTGCTACTGTAAATATTACTTTCACTGTCCCACAGTAAAAAAAATGAACCCCTTACAGTAGCGATTATTTGCTCTTTTTGTACCTTTTTCTGTTTTTTTAACTCCATTATGTTACTAAACATCTCAGGCCTGGGGTCACACCTCTGTTTTTTGGTGCTTTTTGCAGAAACACACTACAATTCATATACATGTTTTCCTATGGGACACGTTCACATCCATGATTTTTTTTCAGCTGCTGTGTATTTGGAAAGGGCAAGGACTTTTTAACGCAAAACGGTACTATTTTGTTTTTTTTGGTTCAATATACTTTAATGGAGAAGCTGCAAAAAAGCATGTAATGTATTTTTTTTTGTGGTAATGTATTGTTTTGCGTTTTGTAATCTGCCCAACAACAAATTGGCTCAAAAAAATTAAAAAATGTATTTCTTTTTTTTTTAAGGCTATTATGCGATTAATCGAAACAATAATCGGCCAACTAATCGATTATGAAAATAATCGTTAGTTGCAGCCCTAGTTCCCTACCTAAAGCCCAACTTTGAAAAAAAAAAAGTGTATGTATATATGTATGTGTATATATATATATATATAGGATCTCACAAAAGTGAGTGCATCCCTCACATTTTTGTAAATATTTTATTCTATCTTTTCATGTGACAACACTGAAGAAATTACACTTTTCTACAATGTAAAATATTCTACAGCTTGTATAACAGTGTAAAATAAATTGCTGTCCCTCAAAATTTCTCGACACACAGCCATTAACCATGAATGCCAACAAGTACTATGACATACTGAAGCAGAGCATGATCCCCTCCCTTCGGAGACAGTGTCGCAGGGCAGTATTCCAACATGGTAACAACCCCAAACACACCTCCAAGATGACCACTGCCTTGCTAAAGAAGCTGAGGGTAAAGGTGATGGACTGGCCAAGCATGTCTCCAGACCTAAACCCTATTGAGTATTTGTGGGGAATCCTCAAACAGAAGGTGGAGGAGCGCAAGGTCTCTAACATCCACCAGCTCCGTGATGTCATCATGGAGGAGTGGAAGAGGACTCCAGTGGCAACCTGTGGAGCTCTGGTGAACTCCATGCCCAAGAGGGTTAAGGCAGTGCTGGAAAATTATGGTGGCCACACAAAATATTGATACTTTGGGTCCAGTTTGAACATTTTCACTTAGGGTGTACTCACTTTTGTTTCCAGCGGTTTGTGTTCAGTTATTTTGAGTGGACAGCAAATTTACACTGTTAAACAAGCTGTACACTCACTACTTTACATTGCAGCAAAGTGTAATTTCTTCAGTGTTGTCACATGAAAAAATAGAATAAAATATTTACAAAAAAGTGAGGGGTGTACTTACTTTTGTGAGATCCTGTATGTGTACGTAGGGGATCAAATAATTTGATTCCCTGCACATTTTGTAAATTTTAAGAATTATTTTTATCATAGGTGTATTTTAAATGATAGAGACAGAATATCAACCAAAAATCCAGAAAAAAACAAACACGATACAAATGTTATAAATTGAGTTGCAGTTCAGTGAGTAAAATAAGTATTTGATCTCCAAGCAAAACATGACTTAGTACTTGGTGGGGAAACCCTTGTTGGCAAGCACAGAGGTAAGGCATTTCTTGTAGTTGATTACCAGGTTTGCACACATCTCAGGAGCATGCTCAGTAGGTAACCGGTTTCCCTTACGACGAAGGTCGGCTTCGGGTCCCGGCATTGCAGGCTCCCTGGACAGGTAAGTGTCCATATATTAAAAGTCAGCAGCTACATTATTAGTAGCTGCTGACTTTTCTTTTCTTTTTTTCCCAGGCAGAACACCGCTTTAAGGTTGTTGCAATGCATTGTAATGTGTTGAAATGCAGCATGTTTAGTTTTCACCCAACGTACACCAACTCACTACTGCTGGTGCAAGCTGGACCTTTTGGAAACCATGGATTTCAGTTTGTCGTTGCATTGCACCTGCAATGTGCAATGCAGCCCCAACATACAGTATGTAGTTTGAAAAGGCCCTTAGAGGAAGTTTGGGCCACACTTAGGGCCAGATTCTCGTAGATCGGCGTTAAACTATGCAGCCGTGACGTATCTCGTTTACGTTATGCGGCCGCAAGTTTTACGGGCAAGTGCTTGATTCACAAAGCACTTGCCTGCAAAGTTGCGGTGGCGTAGCGTAAATTCTCCGGTGCAAGCCCGCCTAATTCAAATGATCCAGGTAGGAGGCGTGGATCATTTAAATTAGGCGCGTTCCCGCGCCGATCGTATTGCGCATGCGCCGTCCCTAAATTTTCCCGACGTGCATTACACTAAATGACGTCGCAAGGACGTCATTGGTTTCGACGTTAACGTAAATAGCGTCCAGCGCCATTCACGGACGACTTACGCAAACGACGTACTTTTTTAAATTTCGACGCGGGAACGACAGCCATACTTAACATTGGTTGCCCCTCATGTAGCAGGGGCAACTTTACGCGTCGCAAAAGCTACGGAAACGTCGTAAATTCACTGCGTCGACCGCGCGTACGTTCGGGAATCTTGCGTAAATAGCTAATTTGCATAGACGAGCCTTACGCCTGTCAGATCTAATGGATATCTATGCGTAACTGATTCTAAGAATCAGTCGCATAGATACGCCGGGCCAGATTAGGACTTATGATGGCGCAAATGGCGTTGCGCCGTCGTAAGCCCTTTGAGAATCTGGCCCTTAATACGTTTTTTTTTTTTGGCCTTCCTTTGGATCAGCTATGCATTTAGGCTGAGTTCACACTTCTATGATTCAACTCTAAGTGAGATTATGTAGTACTACTTACATGTGGTTTGCATATTCTATTAGGTCAAAATGGCACTGGAATCGCACCAAAGTAGCAAAGGACGCTTTTCCAAAATTGTTCCATGCTGAGTCACATTGATGTGAATGAACACTATTGAAAACAATTTGATTTTCATTGTCATGTGATTCTGTGCGACTCAAGTTGCATCTGAAATTGCACTAGTGTGAACCAGTCCTTATGGTTTTGAGGATACAAGTTTTTTTTTTTAATCTATTGTTTTGGTTAAAGTCAATAAACTTGTCTTTTTATGGCTTAATTCTGTAACAGGTTTTATTTTTTATTTTTTTTACTTCAGTTGCGAGGTGCCACAGTTTAATTCCCGAAATGCCTATGGCCTAGCACTATGATGGTGATGCACACAGCCATTTGCATTTGAACGTGTTCAGACGTGCTCTAACTTGCACTCGCATGGGTCACAGACCAGTTGACTTAGCCTTTATAATATAGATAGTAATATAAGAAATAAATGAATAATTGGGGGGAACTAATGCGCAAACCACACTCGACAGAGAACAGCTAAAAAATATAAGATAATTAACTACACATCAACCATAACTAAAATAAGATAAGAAAAATGGTGAGTAAAAAAATAAATAAAAAAATATATAATAAAAAACCATAGCAGCAGCCACAACTCAAATAGTGTTCACACACTGATACAATGTGAGGAATGGGGGGTGTTGAGGTGCTTACTAATTAAATAATATGTATTACAAAGTACGTAAAAAACAACATTAAAATTAGTGCAAAAACTATCTAATCTTTATTCTTTATTGCATTTTCTTTAATGCATCTTCTTTGCATTTCCTCAAGATTTTTTGCACTAAATATTTGCACTTTATTTTGATATCTTTATGCACTATATTATGCACATTGTACTATTTTGATAGTTTTTGCACTCATTTTAATGTTGTTTTTTACGTACTTTGTAATACATATTATTTAATTAGTAAGAGCCCCATCACCCCCCATTCCTAATATAAGAAATAAGAATTGTGTGTGTTGCACTGTTGACAGAAAATGAGTGACAGGAATCTGGAGCAGCGGATTAACATCAAATTTTGCCTTTTTTTAAACATCAAACTTTAACTTTGTTTCAACATGTTTATAGTGAAGATTCCATAGAAATCAAGGGTTTTTGAATGACATAGGATGTGTAAGGAGGGACGGGGAGATGTTCACAATGATGCAAGATACTGGCAGCTAAAAAATGCAAAGGACGGATGCAAATGTGGTCACAGTGAATCCTCGTCTGTTTAGATTGAAGATTGACTGTGCGAATGATGATGGAAAAAATGAACAAGGAAACATTGCAGCATATTCTAATGCCGCGTACACACGACCGTTTTTCGGGTTGTAAAAAATGAAATTTTTAATGGTCTAGAAAAAACAACGTATTTTTCAACCCGATCGTTAAACTGGCCTTGCCTACACACGTTCGTGAAAAAAAAAATGCTCTAGCAAAGTGCGGTGACGTACAACAGGTACGACGGCACTATAAAGGGGAAGTTTCATTCAGATGGTGCCACCCTTGGGGCTGCTTTTGCTGATTTCGTGTTAGTAAAAGACGATTCGCGCTTTTCAGTCTGTTACAGCGTGATGAATGTGCTTACTCCATTACGAACGCTAGTTTTACCAGAATGAGCGCTCCCGTCTCATAAATTGTTTGAGTATGCACGTTTTTTTTCACGTCGTTAAAGCCCACACACAACCATTTTTTACGACGTTAAAAACGACAACGTTAAAAACGTTGTGAAAAATTAGAGCATGTTCTAAATTTTTAATGCCCATTTTTTACATCGTGAAAAATGCTCTGGAGCCCACACACGATCGGTTTTAATGACATTAAAAAAAACATCATTTTTTACAACCCGAAAAACGGTTGCGTGTACGCGGCATAACAGAGAATTTGGGAATGAGGAGGATTACCACAAAGATGGTATCTCGAATCTTGACAGCAGATCAAAAAGAATGTCGTCTTCAAATTTCGTCTGATCTTTTGAAGAATGCCAGTCCATTCCGGGAATTAAATTGTCACACCTTGCATGCCTCTATTCATGAGACTCACAGAATACACAGATTGGTACATATCAGTACCTGCACCCACCACAGAGGGACATTAAAATACTAAAGAGATATTTGGGAAGAACTTGAAAAACTTAAAGGAAGCCCTCACAAACATAAGGAGAACTTTCAAACCCTCTAAAGATAATGTTCCTTGTGGGATTTAAAAACAGGACCCCAGCACTGCAAGGCCTTGAAGTAGAATGTCAGAGGATTACAATCTCATAGTGAGTGACTGTTTTAAGACCTTTCACATATGATGCACAGATCTATTAGTCAGGCATGTTATTATGAAGACATAATAATCCTAACCACAGTGGTCAGATAACCGCTATTCCCTTGGACCTGACTGATGGGCCTTTCCAGAGTTTTGGTCATTTTAGAACTTCTTGACATTTGTGGTTACAGCGACGTGAATTATGCAATTCAATTCCAGTGGCCAGGCACGAGTAAGGAGAGCGTGCTTGTCCTACCAAAACAGATACGTAATCTTAGATCTGCTAGACTCTTTGATGCCAAGTGCCAATGTGTCACAGAGGAAGCGAGTGTTCAAAAGAATGCCTTAATAGAGATGTCTGCAATTACTGGGCTATGAATAGCCATGTTCACTGCTGTGAGTCACAGCAAAGTTGTAGAGCCCCCGGAGTCTGACACTTGCACTCATTCTCTTCATGGCACGGCTCCAAGGCAAAGCTAATAGTATTAATAGCCCCATCTCATATTTTTCAGCATTGCTTTACAGGTGTATGGCACTACATACAGGGCTGCTATGAAGGGCCTAACCAAAACAAAAAAAACTTTTGTTTGGCTGTTGGGATGTAAGATAAACTTTGATTTCCTGATGACATAAGATATAGCTAGCCAGACTCCAATCGCTTATATCGATCATATCTCTCTCTCATATTATATTATATATTATAGATCTCAACTGGGCAAACATCTCATGCTGGATATCTATACTGATATGCAGGGCCAGTGCTACCACTAGGCAAACTAGGCAGCCGCCTAGGGTGCCCTTCTGTCTAGGGCACCTGGCCTCTGGTTTTCCTTCTCTCTGTAACAAGCAACTAAGTCTCAGCATCAGCAGGCAGCCGCCGCTCCATTCGCACATAGTGTCAGAGGCGTAGCGGTGGCGGAGAACTGTGTCTCGACATCAAATGAATGGAAGCAAGCAAACATTAATTGATGGGAACAGGTAGGCTGCATTTGATGGGCGCTGGTAGGCTGCATTTGATGGGCGCTGGTAGGCTGCATTTGATGGGCGCTGGTAGGCTGCATTTGATGGGCGCTGGTAGGCTGCATTGATGGGTGCTGGTAGGCTGCATTGATGGGCGCTAGTAGGCTGCATTGATGGGTGCTGGTGGGCTGCATTTGATGGACGTTTCATTAAAAAAAGGTGGGGTATACATGGGCAAGGCAAAAAGGGTGGAGTCGGGGGTGGAGCCAAGGTGGGGGTGGCAAAATTAGGTTTTGCCTAGGGTGTCAAAAATTCTTGCACCAGCCCTTCTGATATGGACTGGGTAATGTGTTAGGAATGAAAGGATGGCACATCATTTGATGGAAATGAAAATTATCCACCTACAGAGGGCTGAATTCAAAAACACCCCAAAAATCAAAGTGAAAAAATTATGCTGGAAGCTAGTCAATTTTGCTGAAATTGTAACAACTCAAAATGGTCCTCCGTAGTTTGTATGGCCCCCAAGTGCTTGTATGCATGCCTGACAACATCAGGGCATGCTCCTAATGAGATGACGGATGGTGTCCTGGGGTATTTCCTCCCAGATCTGGACCAGAGCATCACTGAGCTCCTGAACAGACTAAGGTGCAACCTGGTGGCACCGGATGGACCGAAACATAATGTCCCAGAGGTGTTCTTTTGGATTTAGGTCAGGTGAGCGTGGGGGTCATTCAGTGGTATCAATTTCTTCATCCTCCAGGAACTGGCTGCATGCTCTCGCCACATGAGGCCGGGCATTATCGTGCACCAGGAGGAACCCAGGACCCACTGTACCAGCGTAGTCTGACAATGGGTCCAAGGATTTCATCCCGATACCTAATGGCAGTCAGGGTGCCATTGTGTAGCATGTAGAGGTCTGTGCGTCCCTCCATGGATATATCTCCCAGACCATCACTGACCCACCACCAAACCGGTCATGCTGAGCGATGCTACAGGCAGCATAAGGTTCCCCAGACCCTTTTACATCTGTCACATGTGCTCAGGGTGAACCTGCTCTCATCTGTGAAAAGCATGGGGCACCAGTGGCGGACCTGCCAATTCTGGTGTTCAATGGAAAATGCCAATCGAGCTCCACAGTGTCCAGCAGTGAGCACAGAGCACACTAGAGGACGTCGGGCCCTCAGGCCATCCCCATGAAGTCTGTTTCTGATTGTTTGGTCAGAGACATTCACATCAGTGGCCTGCTGGAGGTCATTTTGTAGGGCTCTGGCAGTGCTCACCCTGTTCCTCCTTGCACAAAGGAGCAGATACAGGTCCTGCTGATGGGTTAAGGACCCTCTACGGCTTTGTCCAGCTCTCCTAGAGTAACTGCCTGTCTCCTGGAATCTCCTCCATGCTCTTGAGACTGTGCTGGGGGACACGGCAAACCTTCTGGCAATGACACGTATTGATGTGCCATCCTGGAGGAGTTGGACTGCCTGTGCAACCTTAAGAGCCGGTTCACACTGGGGCGACTTTGGATCCGACTTGAAGTTGCCTCAAGTCGTCCCAAGTCGCGCTGTAGAGAAAAACAATGCAAGTGAATGGGAGCAGGGTTAATACACACGACTCGAGTCGCTCCGACTTCAAAAGAAGTTCCTGTACTACTTCAATCCGACTTGTAGGCAATTTGTACCCATTGATTTCAATGGAAGTCGCCTCCAAGTCTGATCACTGTCTTAACTGAAGTGACTTTCCAGGAAGATAACATGCATTTCTCAGGCAAACCTCTCCCTCCCCCTCCCTCCCCTAGAGCTGATTGTTTGATTGGCCACTGGAAAGTCTCCTGTCCTGGAGACGACTTCAAGTCGTGTTGTAAATCGCCCCAGATCGCCCTGTGGTTCATGCTCAAGTCGTGTCGGAGTCGCCTCTGAAAGTCGCGCTGGAAGTTGTGTCGCCCTAGTGTGAACCGACTCTTATACGGTCCAAGTATCGACTCGTGCTACCAGTAGTGACACTGACCCTAGCCAAATGCAAAACCAGTAAAAAAAACATTCACCTCCACCTGAAAAACCATTCCTGTTTTTGAGGTTGTCTCATTGTTGCCCATCTAGTGCACCTGTTGTTAATTTCAATTAACAGCAAAGCAGCTGAAACTAATTAACAACCCCCTCTACTACCTGACTGACCAAATCAATATCCCAGAAGTTCTGATTCGAAAGTGTTCCTTTATTTTTTTTTGAGCAGTGTGTGTGTGTGTATATATGTATATATATATATATATATATATAAAAATGTGTATGTGTGTGTATATATGTATATATATATATATATATATATATACAGTACAGACCAAAAGTTTGGACACACCTTCTCATTCAAACAGTTTTCTTTATTTTCATGACTATAAAAAATTGTAGATTCACACTGAAGGCATAAAAAATATGAATGAACACATATTATACATGGAATTATACATAACAAAAAAGTATGAAACAACTAAAAATATATTTCATATTCTTGGTTCTTCCACCTTTTGCAGCAGACCCATATATCTGCTAGGAAACCACTGCTAAAGAAAGGCAACAAGCAGAAGAGACTTGTTTGGGATAAAGAACACAAGGAATGGACATTAGACCAGTGGAAATCTGTGCTTTGGTCTGATGAGTCCAAACTTGAGATCTTTGGTTCCAACCCCTGTGTCTTTGTGCGACGCAGAAAAGGTGAACGGATGGACTCTACATGCCTGGTTCCCACCGTGAAGCATGGAGGAGGAGGTGTGATGGTTTGGGGGTGCTTTACTGGTGACACTGTTGGGGATTTATTCAAAATTGAAGGCATACTGAACCAGCATGGATACCACAGCATCTTGCAGCAGCATGCTATTCCATCCGGTTTGCGTTTAGTTGGACCATCATTTATTTTTCAACAGGACAATGACCCCAAACACACCTCCAGGCTGTGTAAGGGCTATTTGACCAAGAAGGAGAGTGATGGGGTGCTGTGCCAGGTGACTACCTCTTGAAGCTCATCAAGAGAATGCCAAGAGTGTGCAAAGCAGTAATCAAAGCAAAAGGTGGCTACTTTGAAGAACCTAGAATATGAAATATATTTTCTGTTTCACACTTTTTTGTTCTGTATAATTCCACATGTGTTCATTCATAGTTTTGATGCCTTCAGTGTGAATCTACAATTTTCATAGTCATAAAAATAAAGAAAACTCTTGAATGAGAAGGTGTGTCCAAACTTTTGGTCTGTACTGTGTATGTGTATATGTATATATATATATATATATATATATATATATATATATATATATATATATACATATATATATATATATATATATATACATGCCTTTTTTATCCTCAGAGAATAGGTGTTGGAACTCCCTACTTCTGAGTCGCCCCTCTTCTCCGCCCCTACCCACTTTCAAGCACCGTCCCTTGGTTCCACCTCCCAGCACCACCTCATTTAGAGAATGCAGAACCAAATATCATTTTGTTGTGCAAAGTAATTTGTATGGGATTTGTTAATGATAACACAAAAAGCAACATGGAACCCCTGCAACAGAATATTACCCCAGCAATAGTAGACCCCTGACAGCAAAAACTGATCTCCCAACAACCAGCATTAATATATTCTCTAGCAGCCAGAAACAATAGACTCCTACCCCAATAGTCAGTTAAAGCGACAGTGCTGTATCGCAAAAAATGGCCTGGTCAGGCAGGGGGAAAATCCTTCTGGGGCTGAAGTGTCTCTAGTCTGAATGTATATTCTTTGGGGAGTAATGAGATGAGAAAGTCATGCAGGAAAAAGTGGAATGAGCCTAAATATACTAACCAGTCCCTCTTTTTTAAAGTACTGAGAAATATAGGGCCAGATTCACAGATGAGATACGCCGTAGTATCTACTGATACTCCGGCGTATTTTCAAATTTGCCGCGTCGTATCTTAATTTGTGATTCACAAACAAGATACGACGGCATTTGGCTAAGATCCGACAGGTTTACGGCTTCGTACGCCTTCGGATCTTAGGCTGCAATACTTCGGCCGCTGCTGGGTGGAGTTCACGTCGTTTTCCAGCATCGGGTATGCAAATTAGCTTTCACGGCGATCCACGAAGCTACTCGCGTGCGTTACGTCGTCGCTCGTCGTTTTTTCCCGTCGCAAAGTTAAGCCATGTTAAAGTATGGCCGTTGTTCCCGCATCGAATTTGAATTTTTTTTTTTGTGTAAGTACGTTACGCACGTCGCCATTCACAAACACGTCGGGGTGCCGTAATTTCACGCAAAGCACGGCGGGAAATTTCCAAACGGAGCATGCACAGAACGTTCGGCGCGGGAACGTGCCTAATTTAAATGGTACACGCCCCATTTGAATTAGGCGGGCTTGCGCCGGACGGCTTTACGCTACCCTGCCGAAGTTTACACGCAAGTGCTTGGTGAATCAGGCACTTCCGCTGAAAACTTGCGGTGGTGTAACGTAAAGACGATGCGTTACGCCGCCACATTTGTAGATAGTAGATTAGTAGATCTTTTCCAGCAACAATTGACCCCTAGCAACATAAGCCCCTCCAGCAACAATAGATCCCCAACCAGCAACAATAGGCCACAAAGCAAAAATAGATCCCTTCTAGCAATAATCTATCCCCCAGCAGACCGCATCAATAGACCCTCCAGCACACCCCAGCACCCATTGTCATTGCATACTTTCGGTGCTGGAGGTGCCAGAGCGAAGTTCCCCCATGTTCCTGCTGAAAAAAAGCCCTGTGTGTGTGTGTGTGTGTGTGTGTGTATATATATAAAATATAGTGGCCCGGATTCAGAGAGAATTTACGCCGGCGTATCCATAGATACGCCGCGTAAATTCAAATCTGTGCCGGCGTATTTTCTTTCTGTATTCAGAAAGCAAGATACGCCGACATTAGCCTAAGATACGACTGGCATAAGTCTCTTACACCGTCGTATCTTGGGGTGCATTCTCACGCTGGCCGCTAGGTGGCGCTCCTGTCGTTTTCGGCGTAGAGTATCCAAATTACCTAGTTACGCCGATTCACAAACGTACGTTCGCCCGGCGGTAGTTTTTTACGTAGTTCGCGTAAGGCTTTTTCGGCGCAACGTTGCTCCTGCTATTAGGTAGCGCAGCCAATATTAAGTATGGACGTCGTTCCCGCTTCAAAATTAGAATTTTTTGTGTCGTTTGCGTAAGTCGTTCGTGATTAGGGCTGGACGTAATTTACGTTCACGTCGAAACCAATACGTCGTTGCGGCGTACTTGAGAGCAATGCACACTGGGCTATGTACACGGACGGCGCATGCGCCGTTCGTAAAACACGTCAATCACGTCAGATCATAACACATTAGCATAAAACACGCCCCCCTTTCCACATTTGAATTACGCGGGCTTAAGTCTGCCCCATTTACGCTACGCCGCCGCAACTTACGGAGCAAGTGCTTTGTGAATACTGCACTTGCTCTTGTAAGTTGCGTTGGCGTAGCGTAAATACAATACGCTGCGCCACCGTAACATAAAGCGCAGCTACCTGAATCTACCCCAGTGTGTGTGTGTATATAATATGTGTGTGTGTGTGTGTGTGTAATATATATATTTGCTGACTGGGTGTCATCGGCATCATCAAAGGTGGTTGAGTGATGCATGTCCCTGTCTCTCCACTGGCTGATGTCCACCGTCCTACAGCATAGCTTATGTCAGTGCTATAACTGATACTGCAGCAAACCAAAGAAGACGTACACAATTGTGCACATACAGTACAAAACTTCAGGAAATGTCGCCATTAAAAAATTGACCAGCAATGATCACTTAACTGTGCTTTCTGATCTGGTTTTCTGTTTATCTGTGCAAAGATTTTTGCCTGGCCCACATAAAGCTTTAAAGAAGTACAGTACAGGCAAAGCTCATTCGGCTGTACTTCTGTGGATCACAGGAGTGCAGTTCGTTCTGTACTACTGTGATCTGTTTTTAGCAGACAGCGGGCTAAAGTCCGCCGTCTGTTGATGTCACAGAGCTGGTCCAGGATAGGGAAGGATCCCAACCATATGTTCGGGATCCGCCCACAGGACCGGAATCTGACTCGGTCCTCTCAGACCGATGCTGGATCCACCTAGGTAAGTATGATTCTCTCTCAAAAAAAATCTAGAACCAACATATCCAACTTTCATACAGCTTGTTCAAGCTGGTTAGCTTTCATCATTACAGGAGAAGGGAGCCATAGGGGTTGATTTGCTAAAGGCAAATAGGCTGAACGCTTTGCAAGGAAATTTGCCCCAGATCTTAGTGAAGGTGGTGAAATTTCAAACTGCAAAGGTACTCAATCACGTGCAAGGAGAATAAAAAAAATGCAGAGCTTCACTAAGCACAGGGCAAAATTTCCTTGCAAAGTGAACAGTATATTTGCCTTTAACCACTAGCCGACCAGCCGCCATGTGTCCCCAGAGCTAATGCGCGTGCCCGGAAGGGGCGATGACCATCGGGCACCCATGATCGCTTGTGACAGAGCAAGAACCGGGATCTGTGTGTGTAAACACACAAATACCAGGTTCTCTCAGGGGAGAGGAGAGAGAGAGATCGTGTGTTCATACTAAGTATGAACACCGATCTCCCTCCTCCCCTAGTCAGACCCCTACCCCCCACAGTTAGAACACACCTAGGGAACACAGTTAACCCCTTGTTTGCCCCCTAGTGTTAACCCCTTTCCTGCCAGTGACATTTATACAGTAATCAATAGCTATTTTTATCTCTGTTTGCTGTATAAGTGTCAATGGTCCCAAAATAGTGTCAACCGTGTCCAATCTGTCCGCCGCAATGTCACAGTCCTGATAATAATCGCAGATCGCTGCCATTACTAGTAAAAAATAATAAAGATGTCATAAATCTATCCCCTATTTTGTAGACGCTATAACTTTTGCGCAAACCACTTAATATACACTTATTGTGATTTTTTTTTATTTTTTTTTTACCAAAAATATGTAGAAGAATAGATTATCAGGCTAAACTGAGGGGAAAAAATGAAAAAATTGGGATATTTATTATAGCAAAAACGACAAAATATTGTGTTTTTTGCAAAATTGTTGTTTTTTTTTTTGTTTATAGTGCAAAAAATAAAAACCGTGATCAAATACCATCAAAAGAAAGCGCTATTTGTGGAAAAAAAGGACATCAATTTTGATTGGGTACGATATCGCATGTACGCATAATTGTCAGTTAAAGCGACAGTGCTGTATCGCAAAAAATGGCCTGGTCAGGCAGGGGGAAAATCCTTCTGGGGCTGAAGTGTCTCTAGTCTGAATGTATATTCTTTGGGGAGTAATGAGATGAGAAAGTCATGCAGGAAAAAGTGGAATGAGCCTAAATATACTAACCAGTCCCTCTTTTTTAAAGTACTGAGAAATATAGGGCCAGATTCACAGATGAGATACGCCGTAGTATCTACTGATACTCCGGCGTATTTTCAAATTTGCCGCGTCGTATCTTAATTTGTGATTCACAAACAAGATACGACGGCATTTGGCTAAGATCCGACAGGTTTACGGCTTCGTACGCCTTCGGATCTTAGGCTGCAATACTTCGGCCGCTGCTGGGTGGAGTTCACGTCGTTTTCCAGCATCGGGTATGCAAATTAGCTTTCACGGCGATCCACGAAGCTACTCGCGTGCGTTACGTCGTCGCTCGTCGTTTTTTCCCGTCGCAAAGTTAAGCCATGTTAAAGTATGGCCGTTGTTCCCGCATCGAATTTGAATTTTTTTTTTTGTGTAAGTACGTTACGCATGTCGCCATTCACAAACACGTCGGGGTGCCGTAATTTCACGCAAAGCACGGCGGGAAATTTCCAAACGGAGCATGCACAGAACGTTCGGCGCGGGAACGTGCCTAATTTAAATGGTACACGCCCCATTTGAATTAGGCGGGCTTGCGCCGGACGGCTTTACGCTACCCTGCCGAAGTTTACACGCAAGTGCTTGGTGAATCAGGCACTTCCGCTGAAAACTTGCGGTGGTGTAACGTAAAGACGATACGTTACGCCGCCACATTTGTGCCTGAATCTGGCCCATAGAATTGTGTACAAGTTGTGTACAACTTTATCACAGATCCAAAAACTTGCAACACATGGCTATGTATTTTAGCCCTTATCTGCCATTATTCAGAAGTTCTGGACCTGGCCTCTGGGATTTAAAGGAGTGGTTTGCATGGCTCTATGCATGTTTAAGTTACAAACAAACCTTGTTCTTGTGGGTGTGAAATCTTATCGTGAATCCTTTATACTGTAAAAAAAAAAATGTACAGGTTTAGAGCAGTTTTGTATTCAAACATTGAGCAAGTAGTAATCAATTGGCCCAGATCTACATCGATCCATCTATTGTCCCAATTCACCCCCTTCCAAGTATGAGATCTAGTTGTATAGAAGAATATGCTGGAATGTTCAGTTGTTTTTTAATTGTTGTCAATCGTTTGCGGGGCATAGCCAAGGCTGTGCAGAAGCTGGTGGATTTAGAATAAACTTCAACTGTTGATATCATTAGACTTCATACTTTGGTGTTCATATACTGTGAGCTATGCAAATTATAGGGCAATTCATTCATAGTTTTTTTTACTGGCATTTTTGTGGAGTTTTTTTTGGTGTAAAATATCCTTTTATTTTGAGAGCAGTGATATAATTAAAAAAAAAAATTCTGGAACAACTAAACCCAGTAGCTCAAGAAACTACCTGGATATGACATTTTGTGATTCATAATACAATGATATACATAATTATCAGGCCACAACAGTTCTTTTAATAATCAGAAAAATATTACAATAATTCCGAGCTTTCAACAAACCACCAGCTATGTATGGTTTGTCAGTGTAGAGCTTGTGTGTAGCATATGGAATATGAATAAAAATACTGGAGTATGTACATGAATTATTTATGACACTCTTCTGTTGGGATAATCTTGGTCATAGATTTACATGCTTGTGTCATTTTCATAGTTGATCTTTAATGACTTATTGCTGTGATGTTGCAGGTCGTGGTGGGCGTGTGGGCACTCACGGAGGAACCCTGTCCTCCTTCATTGTGAAAAACATTGCTCTGGATAAGACCGATGACAGTAACCCAAGGGAAGCCATCCTTCGTCATGCCAAAGAGGCAGAACAGAACCCATACTGGGTTGCACCAGCGTATTCTACGTAAGTACATTCTGCATGCCATTCTGTTTTTTCTTCACTATTGCATCACAGAATATTACAATATTAATTTCAGACAATGTTAACAAGTGATTTGTTTTCTGCATTTTGAAAAAATATTTTTTTCCCATCAATGCTTATTGGACTATTTATTGTTGCGATAACCACTGCTACTTAAAGGCTGACTGTCACCCATTTGCTTTCCTACAGTGGAGGGTTCAATCATTTAGAAGGGAGGAGTGATCAACAGTGGTGTTGTATTTCAAATAAAACCCTTACTTTGAAAGTAAAATAATTTAAAAATAAATGTTGATGTTGGACTCATTGATGGTTGTCACATGCATTGGAAGGGATCTGTAGTAATGGAGGCTGTGGGTGGGTTTATAATACCCACCCACAAAGGTCGCAAAGTTGCCAAAAGGTTGCAAAGTTCAAGGGGGCCCGAATACTTTTGCAAGGCACTGTAGATGGGCCATGGGAGCATATGGATGACGTCGTGGCTCTCTGCATTCACAGCCATTGACACTCCCTTACGCGGAGCTGCAGGATCACATAACTGGACTGAAGCAGATTGAAAATGGTAAGTACACAGATCTTTTTAAAACAGGGTAGGCAGGTTAGATAGGGGGGTGGAACATGTTTAAAGTGGTTGTAAAGGCTGAAGGTTTTTTACTTTTATAGATTCTATGCATTAGGTAGATAACCTTCAGTGTACAGTTCCCCGCCCCCCCTCCCAATACTTAGCTAAGCCTGATCTCGGTCCAGCAATGTGCACGAGACATGAGGTTCTTCCAGGACTTTCCCTAGTGATTGGCTGAGATGCAGCAGTAGAAGCCATTTGCTCACGTTGCTGTCGGTCACAGCTGGCGGGGCCGGGGCTGAGCCGCACTCTGTCTCTTATGGATGCAGAGAGGCAGCTCGGGAGCGAGCACGCATGAGTACCCCCACAGCAAGCTGCTTGCTTAGGGGGCAAGGGGGAGGGGCCCAGAGCGCTGGTGGGAAACCCAAACAGAGAAGATTTGGGGCTGCTCTGTGCAAAACCACTGCACAGAGCAGGAAAGTATGACATGTTTGTTATTTTTTTCCTTTACAATGACTAAGAATAGTTAGGAATTTTTGCCACTTTAAGTAAATAAATGAATACTTTAAAAAAAAAAAAAAATTGCAAACAGAAGAAGCAATCCGACTCCACATGTTCACTCACACGTACTCTGCAGAGACTAGCAAGTCATAAAACAAGGGTTAACCTGACTGTTCATGTAGAATTGATGTGCGTTTATTTATCCACATTTAACATGTCTGACAATAGCTGTCAAGTTCACATGCTTTTAGCTATTGTTCTGCCCGGCTGACATGCACACACATAAATATATGTATCTTCTCCTGTGTAAGCTAATAGCATCTCAGGCTTCCATCCTGCCCACTTCAAGGCTGAATCCCTTTTCCCCCTGGCTACGGCTCTTAACAAGAGCCTGTAATGCAATCAGCCCACGTGTGGGACGGCAGCCCTCCCGGGATCAGTGTCTATTAAATGTTTCATGGAAGTAATATTGCAGGTGTCATGGGTGTAACCTAATATTCAGAGTATGAAGTTCAGAGGAGCCACTCGGGCCAAATTACCTTTGTGTCCTTGCCGCTGTAATGTTGTGTTTCTCAAAAGTGTGAGGGGCGTCACAGATATGTGCGGTCATCTGCTCTGTCTATTTACCTTGACTGAATATATTTTTATTGAGCTATCTATCTGCTTGTCTGTCTTGCCATCACCTATAGCAGAGATGGTCGGAGACTGTAGACCTGATGCCAGAGATGGTCAGAGACTGTAAACATGATGCAAAAGATGGTCAGAGATTGTGGACACAGTACAAGATATTATTATTATACAGGATTTATATAGCGCCAACAGTTTGTACTGCGCTTTACAACATCAGGGAAGACAGTACAGTCACAATACAATTCAATACAGGAGGTATCAGAGGGCCCTGCTCGTTAGAGCCTACAGTCTAGAACAGTGGTCATCAACCCCTGTCCTCAGGGCCCACTAACAGGCCAGGTTTGCAAGATAACTGAAATACATCACAGGTGATCTCATTTGCTGCTTAGTGATTGCAGTATTCTAGTCTACATCTCCTCAAGGTAATACATAAAACCTGGCCTGTTAGTGGGCCCTGAGGAGAGGGTCGATGACCACTGGTCTAGAAGATATAATCAGAGACTGCGGCCATCACAAAAGAGATGGTCAGAGACTGTGGACATGATACAAAAGATTGCCAGATACTATTGTCATGATACAAGAAATGGTCAGAGACTGTGGACATAGTACAAGAGATGGTCAGAAACTATGGGCATGATACAAATGTTGGTCAAAGACTGTGGGCATGATACAAGAGATGGTCAGAGACCATGAGCATGATATGAGATGGTCAGAGACCGTGAGCATGATACAAGAGATGGTCAGAGACTGGACATGATACATGAGATGGTCAGAGACTGGACATGATGCATGAGATGGTCAGAGACCGTGAACATGATGCAAGAGAAGGTCAGAGACCGTGAACATGATGCAAGAGAAGGTCAGAGACCGTGAGCATGATGCAAGAGAAAGTCAGAGACCGTGAGCATGATACAAGAGATGGTCAGAGACCATGATACAAGAGCTGGTCAGACCTCATGAGCATGATACAAGAAATGGTTAGACTGTGGACATAGTACAAGAGATGGTCAGAAACTATGGGCATGATACAAATGTTGGTTAAGGACTGTGGACATGATACAAGAGATGGTCAGAGACCGTGAGCATGATACAATTAAAGATCAGAGACTATGTGCATGATACAGGAGATGGTCAAAAACTGCAGACATGATACAAGAGATGGTCGGAGACTGTTGACGTGATACAAGAGATGGTCGGAGACTGTTGACTTGATACAAGAGATGGTCAGAGACTATGGGCATGATACAAGAGATGGACAGAGACTATGGGCTTGATACAAGCGATGGACAGAGACTGTTGACATGATACAAGAAATGATCAGACGCTATTGGCATGATGCAAGAAATGGAAAGAGACACATGCTGCAAGAGACTGTGAACCTGATATAGGAGTTGACTGGGGACATGCTTCAAAAGACAACCAGTTCATCTTTTTTTTTGTGAAAGAACTTATACTTTAAACTTTACTCCCTACAAGCACTTGCCAAGTTATACATGCTAGATTTCCTGAACTCCATTAGTTTTACATGTATTTGTTTATTTAAAGGCAAAAAGTGTTAATAGCGGAATTTGACTTGTTATCGGCCTCTTGCAATCCCCTATACTGCAGAACTGAGATGGATAAAAGGCAAAGCAGCACAAGGACCCAAATAGTTGCTCTACTTTTCTCATGGGCTAACAAGGAACATGCTGGTAGGAGAAGAGAGTAGAATAAAAGTGATGAGCTCATTGGTGTGCTACCACTTCTTAATTTTCCAGCCATAGGCTGGGGGAGGGACAAGACCTGTAGGTGTGTGTTCACTGCCGAAGAGAAAAGTCCGGTCTCCTTCCCTGCCAGGCAGGGCTGTAGTGTGTGATGGGGCTGTGTAGATCTCAGGACTGAATGGACAGATGTACAAGGTAATTCAGCTCTTAGAAGCATTTTATCTTTGTACTTTTTTTTTTTGCCTGGAGTTCAGCTTTAAAAGGATCAGCAGCCAGTGTGGCGTAAACATGTCCATTGATTTGTAGGGTTACCCAGTATTTGTGATGAGTCACGGATCGGATTCCTATCTCGCTCTGCTCTGTATGTCAGACTGTGTAGATCCTGTGTGATATCTATTCATTCTGCTGGGGCTCAAATGCCGGATTGTGAAGTCATAACTGTGACTGATTTTCCCATTGCTGCCCAGTGACACACAAACCACAATTTATTCTATTTTAATTGACCTGTGACTACATGTAGCTTCTAATCTTATTTACAGCATTATCTGGTCTGATTCAGGATCCCGGGTCACTTCTTTCTTTTTTTTTTTTAATCTTCAGTTGTTTAAAAGAAACTCTAGAGTGTCCCTATAACCAAAACTATTTTCATTTCGAGGAAGAGTTAGAACCCCTGTCGGGCTTTTGATTTGTACTGTTGACCATTGCAATCGGGGTCGGGGCTAGACTATTTTGCGCCCTAGGCAAGATCAGGTACTTGCACCACCCCTCCCCAAAAAAAGGCAACATTTTTAACCGCTTGCGGACCAGCCGCCGCGGTTATACTGCAGCAGGTTGGCTCCGCTGGGCGAACCATCGTAGCTGTACATTGGTCGCTTTAAGCGGGCTAGCAGGTGCACGTGCGACCGCTGCATTGCGGGGGTGCCAATGCTCATAGCCGCGAGCGATTTCCTGGGCACGAGAGGCAGAACAGGGACGTGTGTGTGTAAACGCACACATCCCTGTTCTGTGAGCTGAGGAAAGACGGATCATGAGTTCCTAATAGCTAGGAACCACAATCTGTAATTTCCTCTAGATCAGTCCCCTCCCCCTACAGTTAGAATTACACAGAGAGGGAACACCGTTAACCCCTCGATTGCCCCCTAGTGTTAGCCCCTTCCCTACCAGTGACTTTTTTACAGTAATCGGAGCATTTTTAGCGCTGGTCCCAAAATAATGTCAAAAGTGTCCGATGTGTCCGCCATAATGTCGCAGTCTCAATAAAAATTGACAGATCACTGCCATTACTAGTAAAAAAAAAATAATAATAAAAAAATGCTATAAAACTACCCCCTTTTTTTGTAGACGCTATAACTTTTGCGCAAACCAATCAATAGACGCTTATTGCGATTTTTATTACAAAAAATATGTAGAAGAATACATATCGGCCTAAACTGAGAAAAAATACACTTTAAAAAAAAAATGGGGATATTTATTATAGCAAAAAGTACAAAATGTTTTTTTTTTTTTTTTTAAAACTCTTTTTTTGTTTATAGCGTAAAAAATAAAAATCGCAGAGGTGATCAAATACGACCAAAAAGCTCTATTTGTGGGGAAAAAAGGACATCAATTTTGTTTGGGTACAACGTCGCACACTGTGCAATTGTCAGTTAAATCGACACAGTGGCGAATCTCAAAAAATAGCCTGGTCATTGGGTAGCAAATAGGGCAACCTATTTGTTTTTTTGTTTTTTAGAATGGCACTTTTTTTATTACTTCACTGTGTGCCATTATAAAAAACATTTGTGATGAACTTCTGCTGACCCTAGCAGTCATACAATGTCTCAGCCAAAGGCTGTCTCACACACATGTGGCATTGTACATGCATGACCACCATCATAGAAGCAGCAAAGCCAATGGTCACAGAACTGCAGAGTGCCTGTCTGGCTCTGACTTGTCACGGAACTTACACAATGGCACTAGTAGTTGCCTTGTTTGCTTCTATTTCCTCTTTCCACCTTCCCCCCCATCCCGTGACCGCACACTCAACCTTTTGGCAGCTGGCACCAGAAGCTGTACCCGCCGTTCTTGTGACACGGTCAGTCCCAGTTGCAGTAGCAGCAGATACACATATACCGCTACAAGGAAAGCAGAACAGCAGCAGCTGACCAATCACAACACAAGTCGGTGCCCAGTGCCGATTTCTAATCACAAGCAAAGTGACTTCCAATGACTTCTGGATGTGCTCCTCCCAGCTCAAATATTTGTGTTCCCCCCTCCCCCAAGGCCACTGTGGCATGAAGAGATACACTGGGGGGGGGGTTAGAATGTACCCCCCCCCCTGTAATCCTCACAGTATACTCTCTCCTGTGTACTCCCCTAAGTGTAAATCCCCTCCACCCCCAGTGTAAATACCCTGCAGTGTAATCCCCACATTGTAACCCCCCTGTAGATATCCCCCAATGTAATCCCTTGTGGTGTATTCTCCCCTGCAGTAGGAGGTGAATTAGTGGAGCCAACACTGGGCTCTGGGGCTCCAGCGGGAAGTGTGTTGCTCACTTTGGCATCCTCGCCAATGTGTGCCAGAAGACCTTGCCTGCCACTTCACACACATACAGTATATATTTATACATTTATAAGAGAGGTCTACTGTTTTTAACTCTTCCACATGTTCATGGCTGTAAAGCCACAGACTAAAGCTGGCCATAGATGAGCAGTTTTTTTTCAGCCTGGGGGCTGAACGGAAAAAACAAACGGATTCCTCCATCCATGACAACAAGGTGGACAGAGGAATTCCCCTCCCGCCGGGACCCTGTATTGTGCCAGCGGAAAGTTTCCCAACTTGTCCATTCAACAGAAGCCGATATAACAATCAACTTCTATTGAACAAGGTCGGCTACACACTGATCGAAATTTGGCCAGTCCCCACTGAACCGGACAAAAATGTATCTGTCTATGGTTAGCTTAACATTGACAGTACCTGTGCTGACCAGTGACATTAAAGCGGAACTTCACCGCAGCACGGAGATGTGTGGCGTGTCACTCGGTCACACTGCATCACGGATCACAGTAAAGAGCCTATGAAGTCCAATCACAGCTGATCACAGTGTAAATGGGAAGTGTCGGTTATCGGCCTTCCTCTCCTCACACTGACATGACGATTAGTGATACTTGTCAGTGCCCACCAATGATGCCAGTCAGTGATTCCTTTCAGTGCCCATCAGTGAGTTACAAAAATGTATAACAGAAACTAAGATTAAATACCACCAAAAGAAATCCTTATCTGTCTCAAAAAATATATAAAAATGTAGTTTGGGTACAGTGTTGCAATTGTCATTAAAATTGTGACAGCGCTGGAAATTGACCTGGGTGAAAGTGGCCGGCAGGGGCGTGGCTAGGTCTGGAAACGATCTGGGCCTAGAGCCCATGGCAGCAGTCACCAACCTTTTTGCAGGCCGGGGGGGCACGAGGGTGGTAAGCAATTTTTCGCAGGCAATTACTGGTGTTGGCGCAATCATCACTACACCTTGGTTGATTTGGTGAAGTTGTTCAACTCGCCATAATACAGAATCAGTGGGAGCCCCGAGTGTGTCACTTGCCACATCTCCTGCCACCAGATGCAGCATGTGACTTGCCACCGTCGCCTGCCTAGAAATGTGGCTTGTCACTTACCACGCCACCTTCCACCAGATGTGGATTGTCACTTGCCATGTCACCTGCCACCAGATATGGATGATCGCCTGCCACTATTTGCCTATTGTCACTTGCCATGCCAGCGACACCAAATGTGGATTGTCGCTGCGTTGGTGGCAGGCTGGCAGCACTGGTCCATTTACTTCTGAGTGAGGGCATGACAGTGATGATGTGGAGTGGGCAGCGAGAGATGGTGTAATCTCGCTGCTCCCCGCTGCACCTCGCACCGACATTGAAGAGGCCCGGCTGTGAGGGCGGAAGAGCGTTGATGTGGGGCTGGCAGAGAAAGATGATGTCATCTCTGCTTGTCCGCCAACTCGCTTCTGTCATCCGCCTGCCCGGCTCTCTCATACAGCCTGCCTACTGCACCCACGGCCCGGCTACAGAGAGGCCGCTGGTTAGGCAGGGACCCCTGCGGCAAGAGACTCAGGGCTGTGGGTGTTTTTGCCAACACCAATGAATGTGCTTGACAAGTGCCCTGGAAAAGGACAGTTGTAGAATACAATGTGGAATCTACTTGAAGGCTTTGGGGTTTCATAAATGAAGTCCATCGTGAAAATGATAGTTGCACTTTGTCCTGAATTAACCTATCAATTGACCTATCAGCAGTCTGCTTTTAGTGGCTCAGTGTAGTCAAAACTGAGAAAGAAGGTGTCTGATTTGTGTTGCATGTAGTACAATGAGATTAAACCATTTAAAATGTTGCATGTTTGGCACACTACATGATGAACTGTTGTCTCCTCTCATTCCTATTTAGCTTTCCATCTGCAAGAATTATTCTGTTCCTGTCTATTGTTTTCTAATCCCATTGGAAGAGCAATGCAGCCAAGCTGTAGCCTTCTTCTATATAAAGTCATTATTCTCATCCTTGCACCTCATTTTCTGCAATCCTTTCTGTGTCTTGCAGGACGCAGCCCAATGCCGTGTTTGCCGAGGTGGACTCTGAAGAAGACGAACCAGACAACGAGCCAGACTGGAAAAAGCGTAAAATCTAAAGATGAAATGAAACCTAGCCATTGACGGTCTAATTGTTACAAATGATTCCAGCGTGTACCATTAGGAAATAACTTCCCTTTTATTTAAAAAAATAAACTCATTTAATAAAAATCACAGTGGCATCAGTCTTTTAAAGTAGATTTAAACCTAACTAAATGGCATAACAATTGCAATGTTTTTTTTGTAATAAAATACTTGTTTTCATCATTGTTTTGTCCTTGTTGATCTCTTGCAGCCACTTCCTGCCTGCATGCATTCTTGCGGCACCATGGCATTTCTTAGTGTGGGTTTAACCACTTCCATACCGGGCACTTATACACCTTCCCGCCCAGACCAATTTTTAGCTTTCAGTGCTGTTGCACTTTAAATTACAATTGCGCGGTCATGCTACACTGTACCCAAACAAAATTTTTATCATTTTGTACCCACAAATAGAGCTTTCTTTTGGTGGTATTTGATCACCTCTGGGATTTTTATTTTCTGCAAAAAAATAAAAAAAATGACCGAAAATTTAGAAAAAAAAAAAAAATTTTTGTTTCCGTTATAAAACATTGTAAATAAGTAAGTTTTCTCCTTCACTAATGGGCACTGATGGTACTGCACTGACTGTCACTGATAAGGTGGCACTGATGTGGTGGCATTGATGATGGGCACCAATATGCGGCACGGATGGGCACTGATGGGCGGCACGGATGGGCAGGGATAGGCGGCACGGGTGGGCAGGGATAGGTGGCACGGATGGGCAGGGATAGGCAACACGTATGGGCAGGGATAGGCAACACGTATGGGCACTGATAGGCGGCATGGATGGGCATAGATGGGCACTAACTAATGTGTTGTACTAATGGATGCCAATCAGTGCCAAACAATGCCTGCCAATCAGTGATGCCCATTGTGGGCACTGATTGGCATCCATTGTGGCACTGATTGGCATCCATTATGTGTCATCCCTGGTGTTCTAGGGTGGCATACCTTTGATTTAAATCCCTGGTGATCTAGTGGAATCACTGGTGGTCCAGTGGGCATCCTCAGGGGGGGGGCTGTGCTGATAATCGATCAGCACAAACCCCCCCTGTCAGAGGAGCAGCCGATCGGCTCTCCTCTCCTCTACTCGCGTCTGACAGACGCGAGTGAGGAAAAGCCGATTACCGGCTTTTGCTGTTTACATCGTGATCAGCCGTG
Source organism: Rana temporaria (assembly GCF_905171775.1). Taxonomy (NCBI): domain Eukaryota; kingdom Metazoa; phylum Chordata; class Amphibia; order Anura; family Ranidae; genus Rana; species Rana temporaria. Next base: position 60,526,839 of record NC_053489.1, read on the forward strand.
ATTGGACACGGCTGATCACGTGGTAAAGTGTCTCCGTGAGAGACACTTTACCTAGATCGGTGTTGCGGGGTGTCAGACTGACACCCTGCAACAACGATCGCCACGATGCGCGGCCCCGGGGGCGCGCAGCGGCTCAGAATCCTCAGGACGTCATATGACGTCCAGTCAGGATTCTACAACCACTTTGCCGCCGTCAATCTGTCATTGGCGGGCGGCAAGTGGTTAATGTTGGTGACAACAGGGGACCATGCCAGTATAAAATGGCTACTAAAGCTGGCCATACATGGATCGAGATTCTGCCAGTTCAGCAGGGACCAGCTGAATTTGATCCACGTATGCGCACTCTGGTGTGCAAAAGTCTATCAGTAGATTTTTGTTTGTTTTTCCCTGCCTGATCAACTTTGCCAGCTATAGCCGGTGTTCTATCGAGAAATGCCCTCCATCGAAAAATGCCTCCGATGGGTCTGCACATGCACAGTACGCAACGTCTCTCCAGCTGATATGTTGATCAGCTGGCGTGACATCAACACGGCGCAAGCGCAGATCGTCAGAGGCAGTATCCAATGATCTGCTAAGCGCTGAGAGAGAATGAAATTGTCTGATTCTGCCTCACTGTTGCGGCGTGTGAACGGCGTATTTCCTGTCTGTTGCACGGCGGCTTGAGTGTGTTAAACAGTGGGTCTTGGCTGTGTCTAAGGGCGGGTTACAACACACACAAAACCCGCTCTTCAATACACCCACAACCCGCCCCGCAACAGAACCTGACAATTATATTCTCCCTCTGCGCTTAGCAGATCGGATGCTGCCTCCGACGATCTGCGCATGCAGCTGGAGTGCCATTGCGTACTGCGCATGCGCTGACCCATCAGAAGCATTTTTCAACGGAGGGCATGTTGCACAGATGGCAACAGGTCAAATACTTGGGTCCACAGCAGTTTCTGCTGCTTTTATCATAGGAACTGCCCACTGTCAGTAACAGCCGGGTTCAGCATTAAGCACAGGAGGGGAAAAGAATAGCTCCAGACCTTCATATACTGTTACAGACCTCTCCATAAAAAGGGTTCTACGTCAGAGAATGTAAACACAATGCAATGGAAGTGACGTGACCTAAATCAAAATATTTTCTTCTCACATTAATCCCCAGGTTCTGAAAACAAGGGCAGACTGTGCTTTATCGACTGTTTACCCAAATTTATAGCCAATATTTTGCAAGCTCTGAACCAAGAAGCGCTCAGAGCCGAGCACACCTGGGTTCACATTCTGCTCCGCACTATCCTGTAAAAGGGGTTGTGCAATTCTACATCCATCCAGCTCACATTTACTAAATTAGCCTTCGCCTGCTGCTAAAAAAAACCTTGGCCCTGATTCAAAGAGAATTGCGCTTTTTTTGCGGAGGCGCAGGGCAATGATTTTGCCCTGCGCCCCCGCAAATTTGCTCCGCTGCCCTCGATTCACGGAGCAGTAGCTCCATAAATTGCGAGGGCGCGCCGGCAAAATTGCCCGGTGCTAGAGCACGCAATTTAAATGATCCCGTAGGGGGCTGGAATCATTTAAATTAAGCGTGCTCCCGCGCCAAGCGTAGAGCGCATGCTCCGTCGGGAAACTTTCCCGACGTGCATTGCGGCAAATGACGTCGCAAGGACGTCATTTGCTTCAGAGTGAACGTGAATGGCATCCAGCGCCATTCACGAATCGCTTACGCAAACGACGTAACATTCAAACATCGCGACGCGGGAACGACGGGTATCCTTTAGCATTGGCTGCCCCTACTATTAGAAGGGGCAGCCTTACGCTAAAGACGCCGTTCGGAAACTACGTAACTTGCGTACGCAGGGCTCGCGCAACATTGAATCAGTGTTAGTATGCAATTTGCATACTATAAACTGAGCACAATGGGAGCGCCCCCTAGCGGGCATCGCAAGAATGCAGCCTAAAATATGCGTGGCATAAGAGCCTTATGCCACGCAGATTTTAGGCTGCAGTCGGCGTTACGATGTTCCTGAATCAGGAGCATTCGTAACGCCGGAGCAAGTCAGCAATTGCGCTGCGTAACTATGGTTACGCAGGCGCAATTGCTCTCTGAATCCGGGCCCTTGTTTTATCCCCCTCAATGCCTGGGGTGCAAGACACTGCCGAAGAGCTCAAGTGCTTAATATTAAGCAAACCAATTTTCCTTCTTGCCTGCATTGCAGTGCCAAAAAGAGACTAAAGCCTAGTAAAGAATAAAGCCTCTCAGGTTTTTACTGCTGTCTGTGCCCCTCATTGGGGAGATTCATCCTTTCTATTTGTCCTGTTTACTGTTATCAGTGAAAGTAAAATAAAATTCCAAATTTTGGCTAGTCCCCAGACCAGTAGTTTTGGTGATTCCAAAAATGCCTTTCATTTGAAGAAATTTGCTTTCACTTCCAATTTTGGCTATAGACAGGAAGTGAAAGGGAAATCTCCCCAATAGGACACAGAGTCCTACTTTAAAGGATCACTAAAGGAAAAAACATTTTTGCCTAAAATGAATGGGCCAAATCTTCAAAGGAGATACGCAGGCGGAACTGCTGTTCAGCCTGCGTATCCCTGTGGCTATCTTTGGAAACGATCCTCAGAAGGATTTTTCCAAAGATAGTCAGAAGATCCGACATCTGTAAGACACTTACACTGTCGGATCTTAGGATGCAGTACCGCATCCGCCGCTGGGGGCATTTCGAGTCGAAATGCCGCTTTGCGTATGCAAATGAGGACTTAGGCAGATCCACAAAGCTTTTTAGCTTTGTGTTTTCTGCGTAAGTTACGTTTTGCATACGTAAAATTAGGGATGCTTTTACAAGGCCTAAACTGTTTAGACCTTGTAAAAACAAACCTTTTTTTCGATCGCCGCGTTTTTTTTTAAATTTCGATTTCGGCGCGTATTTTTATTTTTTTTACCCGACGCGACTTTATTGTCCCGTCGCGATCCACAAAGCCCGGCGTAAAGTACGTTCGCGCGATGCTCGTTGGGAAAAATGATGTCACACGCATGCGCCGAACGTCCGGCGCGGGAGCGCGCCTCATTTGAATAGGAATCGCCCCCTCGAGCAGACGACCGCCTTGCGACGGAGGCACTTAGGTTACACGGCGTGTAATTTCTAGGTAAGTGCTTTGTGGATCGGGCACTTAGGTAGAAATTTAACGCCTGTGTAACTTAACTGCTGAAAGTTAAGTTAGGCAGGTTTTTTGAGAATTTGGCCCCATGTCTGCAAGGTAGACAGACAGAACAGTGTAATGATGCTGTTAAAAAACGAGTAAATACCGATTAAATTCCTTCATCTATATCACCTCCAGCATTCTAGTTTCTGTTCTCTCATTCACTTCCTGGTTTGCATCGCTCGTTCATGTAAGAACTACATTTCCCAGTATGAATTGCGGCACGCCCAGTAATTCACACCTTCTAGAGAGGCCCGGAGCAAAACAACAGGACATCAGCGCAGGGCCGGCCATGACGGGGTTAAAGAAAAAGCCCTGCCATGGTCGGAGGGAGGGGTCAGTGAGGAAGGAGAGTGGAGGGAGGGAGGTTATATATTTCCCCTCCCACGCTTCCCGGGTAACACGTGGGGAGAAGTTTCCCACCCACCCTCCCTTTGTTGGGCATTTTAAAGGGGGTCATTGGTGTAGTGGGATGTCATGGTATGTGATACGGTGTTTGCGGTTTTGGGTGCTTTTCTGGTTTTTGTTTTTCCACACAGGTACGAACTTAGGATGTCGTGGCGGCGGCGGGTGTTTTGGACTTTGCAGGAGAAGAAATTACCCTGAAGTGGATGCCATTACCCAGAGGTGGTATGGGTTCTGAAGGGGCTGTTAGTCCAGTCTACCAAGGTGTAGCTGACAAGTGGTTAATGGGGGTACTGCGGTCAGTTGGTCGTCTTTGAGTCAGTTTCGGCTTGAGGCCTAAGACCAGAGTTAGGTACAGCAGTGCTCATAAATGTTTTAGAATGGTTACAAGTGTGTTAATGTGCCTGCAAAGTCCAGCACCAGCAGGGTTAAAATGTTGTATCTCAGGTCTAATAAAGGTTTATGTGTGAAAATGTTATTTAATGTTATTTAATATTTAAAAGGTTATTTAAAAATAAATTAAGGCTGCTACGGCCAGTTTTTACTCCAAAGATTACAGTAGTGGTGTCAGTTATTTATTAAGGTAAAGGTTGAGTAAAAATGTGGGGGGCTTAGCAGATAAGGGGTTAATGTATTTATACCATAGTCATGAAGTCTCTAACACATTGAGAACGTCCTGCCACACAGATGTAGTTCCCAGGAGGGGGTGAGCACGTTACTGACCACCGCAGTAAAGCCTCCCGTCACGGTGGTCAGTAAAATCAGACAAGCAGGAAGTGAACAGAACAGAGAAGAAATAGAGCAACTTCTGAGCAAAAACGAACAATGGGGAAGTGAAAAGAGGAATGTCTGCAGGTAAAGGATGCTTATTATGAAAAAAAATGTTTTCCTTTACAATCCCTTAAAATGTTGTGTTGGGAAAATAAATTACAGGGAAATGCATTTAAAAAAATAAATAAAATAGACCTGCAGTAGACATGTGGTCAGGAGGAACATGCTAATGGAACAAGACGGGGTGATGACCTCATCAGTCTGTTACTTTTTCACTGTCCAATCACAGGCTGGGAGCAGGGCAGAGATCTTCCTGTATTGCCAAACTGCAGTAAAGAAAACTCAGGTCACCAGACTGTACTGTCTGGCAGGGCTGTGTAAATTACAGTATTGAAAGGGACAGAAATACAAATCCTTTGGCAGCTAAAACCTCTCCAGTGTATGTGTTTAAGCCTTGTATTTGCCTGTTTGCCTTTAACATGATGGATATGAACATATTTTGCATCAAAATGCGATCTAGTCCTATAGTTCTGCTGTCAGCTTAAGTTAATTCATAGTTTCCATGATTTTGTTTGTACTTGGCGTTCAGGCCTCAGTCGATTCATGTGGCTTCCCTGTGTATTTCTGTAAAGGATCAAATCCATAAGTTATACAATGCTTGAAAAATGTTTACCTTGAAATCATACCTAACAGGGCTGGGGAATGTTTCACTGTTTTCCTCTACAAAACACATGCTGAGCAAAGGGAACAGGCTGTAATCTTAAAACGCCATAAAAACAAGATGTTTCCAGAGCACTTGGGTGACAAATAGTGGAGAACCAGTCGGCTACATTGAAATCTCTTTAAATCATCATTTAATAGGCTGTAACCAGAGGGGTGATTTCCCCTGCTTATGTCAGAGGTTGACTTATCTCCTCTTCTCACAGCACAAGAAGATAATGGAAATCATTCTTAAAGAGAACCTGTCCCTTTCTGGTGTACAATTGGTTTAACCACTTAAGCCCCGGACCTTTAGACAGCTAAATGCCCAGGCCAGGTTTTGCGTTTCGGCACTGCGTCGCTTTAACAGACAATTGCGCACTCGTGCGACGTGGCTCCCAAACAAAATTGACGTCCTTTTTTTCCCACAAATAGAGCTTTCTTTTGGTGGTATTTGATCACCTCTGCGGTTTTTATTTTTTTGTGCTATAAACAAAAATACAGCGACAATTTTGAAATGAAATGCAATATTTTTTACTTTTTGCTATAATAAATATCCCCCAAAAACATATATAACATTTTTTTCCCCTCAGTTTAGGCCGATACGTATTCTTCTACATATTTTTGGTAACAAAAATCGCAATAAGCGTTTATCGGTTGGTTTGCGCAAAATTTATAGCGTTTACAAAATAGGGGATAGTTTTATTGCATTTTTATTATTTTTTTTTTTTTACTACTATGGCGGCGATCAGCGATTTTTTTCGTGACTGTGACATTATGGCGGACACTTTGGACAATTTTGACACATTTTTGGGACCATTGTCATTTTCACAGCAAAAAATGCATTTAAATTGCATTGTTTATTGTGAAAATGACAGTTGTAGTTTGGGAGTTAACCACAGGGGGCGCCTGAAGGAGTTATGCTTCACCTAGTGTGTGTTTACAACTGTAGGGGGGTGTTGCTGTAGGTCTGACATCATCGATTGTGTCTCCCTATAAAAGGGATCACTCGATCGATGCAGCAGCCACGGGGAAGCCGTGTTTACATACGGCTCTCCCCGTTCTTCAGCTCCGGGGAGCGATCGCGAGGTGGACGGCTAGAAACGAATAGCCGCGCCCTCGTCCCGGATCGCTCCTTGAGGCTTACCGACTGCCACATGTACCGGGGGGGGTCCCGATCGGACCCCCGACCCGTGGAAAGGCAGCGACGTGCGGGCACGTCGTTCTGCTGCCCGTGCCATTTTGCCAACGTATATGTACATGCGGCGGTCGTTAAGCGGTTAAAGGAAAATTTACAGTTTAAGTTTATCTTATGTTTACTATTTATTAGTTGTTAAAGCGGTTGTATACCCACAGAAGAAAAAATACCTGTGAGGCAAAGGCATAATGATCTAGTATGCACCGCATGCTAGCTCATTATGAAATACTTACCTTAGAACGAGGTGTCAGTATCTAATCCCGGTCCACGCCGAGGGAGCTGATATTTTGCCCTCGGCGTGTGTCTTCTGGGTTTGCGGCTCTAAAACTGTTAGAGGCCAGAGCTGCGATGATGTCAATCCCGCGCACGTGCGTGGGAGTCTTCCCGGCAAGGTATGGCAGCGCATGCGCCACTGACGTCAGCAGCTGCATGCAAAGTGAATATCTCCTAAGCCGTCTTTTTTTTTTTTTTACTTTTACCTACTGGTAAGCCTATTATAAGGCTTGCCTGTAGATACAAAAAATGGGTATACAACCACTTTAAACTGGTGCTTTTTCTATCCCCCTTCCCTATCTTTCTCTCTATTTCTTACCTTCCTTCCTCTTCTGCCCTCTGCCTTCCCTTCTCTTTCTGCTTCTCTCTCCCCCTTCTTTTCCATCTCTTACCCTCTTCCCTTTGTCCCCCCTCTCTCCCTTACCCTCTCCCATTTCTCTCTATTCTTCCATTCTACCCCCTCCTTTTTTTCTTGCCCTCTTTTTGTCCCTCTCTCGCGCGCTCGCGCTCTCTTCATGTGCAAGAAGTTTCCAATATAAATGGTCATAGGGGAATTGGATGACTGTAAGACCCCTTTCACACTGAGGCGCTTTGCAGGGGCTTTCACACTGGAGTGGTGCGCTGGCAGGACATTAAAAAAGGTCCTGCTAGCAGCATCTTTGGAGCGGTAAAGGAACGGGGTGTGTACCGCTCCTCCACCACTCCTGACCATTGAAATGAATGGGCACCGTAGCCATACCGCCGGCAAAGCGCCGCTGTTTTAACCCTTTTTCGTCCGCTAGCGGGGGTTAAAACTGTCCCGCTAGAGGCCGAATAGCATCGTGAAATTGACGGTAAAGCCCCGCTAAAAATAGTCAATTCCTACTGTCCCTGGTATTGGTCCATTTCCAGTAGAGAACCAGAAATCGGAGACATCTACCCTTATCCTCAGACTTGGGGACAGCATAGTCTCAGACACTACATTCTCCAATCAAATGTCTTCATCCTCCTTTCTTCCTCCCCATTTCTCTTTCTCCCTTGTATTACCCTTTTTTTCCACCCTCTGCCTTCCTTTCTCTTCCTGCCTCTTTCCCCTTCTTTTTTCCCTCTCTTATATCCCTCACCCACTTTACCCACTCCCCTTTATCTTTTACCCTCTCCCCCACCTCTTTCCTACCTGCCCCCCTTGCCCTCTCTTTTTCCTCCCCCTTCCCTTACCTTCCCCCCCCCCCCCCTCTCTCTCTCTCTCTCCCTTTCTCTCTTACCTTCTCCCCATCCTCTACTTCTCTCTCTCTCTCTCTTTCTTACCCTTTTCCCTTACTCACCCTTTCTTTCCCCCTCTATTAACCTCTCCCCTTCCCCTCTCTCTTACCTTCTCCCCTTCCTCTCTTGCACTGTCTTCTCTTTTTATTTCTTCCTCTCCATCTCTCTTGCCCCCTCCAACCAGCAGATTCAATTTTGAATCGGGTTTGCAAAGAGTTGCGTCCTTTTGCATTTTTCGGGACCGAAATGTGAAGGATCGGACATAGGCCAATTATAAATGGACATTTACATCTGGCCACCCATAGAACCTTTACGGGTCCGCTAAGACCCGCTGCCAAACATTCAGCTCAGATTCTGTGAATGGCCCCCCTGCTAGAAGGAGAAGACACCATGTGAAAGGACAGTTACAGAAGTTTATTGTTGGAGTTTGCATGCACTTTAATCTGACTTTCCTGATCTGCATATTTATTCTGGGCCAGTGATTCAGAAAGGCGGCCAGATAACTAACATTTTCATAAAAAGGCTTGCATTGGCTTCACCCATCTTTCTCTTAAGAAAGGTTTACATTTGGCTGAGGAGGTATTTGGATGGGCTTACTGGAGAGAAGGTCATCATTATGAATATCAGATGGTTCATCGATTGGCAGGCAGGATTTGGGGCAATGAGCTGTGCATAGCGTTGTCATGCTTCTTGAGCTATGCAACCACATACTGTAGCGCAGCAGGGGGAAGTACGCTTACATCACTGTATGCATTAAAGGGTCACTGTTCGTTTTTGCTCTGATGTTGCTGTAATTCTTCTCTGTTCTGGACACTTCCTGGTTGTCTGTTTCCTGAGGACCACAGGTACTGGGAGATTCTAGTTTCATTTTCCAAACCATCACTGCTCTATGGCTCGGTACATGCACACAGGCAGGATAACATGCAAAAACGAAACTAAATGCAAAAACGAAAGTAGATGCAAAAACTAAACTACAGGTACATTATATGATTGATTTTTATCTATTTTTAATCAATTTTAAAAGGAATCAGTTAACTATTATGTCCCGGATTCACAAAGCACTTACGCCGACGTATCTCGAGATACACCGCGTAAGTGTAACTATGCGCCGTCGTATCTGTGCGCCGTGCCCACAATCTGCGATACGCCTGAAAATAGGCTTCCTACGACCAACGTAACTTGCCCATGCCGTCATATCGTGGGCGCAAAGTTACACCGGGCGCATTTGCCGCTCCCATAGATTTTCTATGCACATATGCAAATGAGGGAGATACGCCGATTCACAAACGTATGCGGTTTGCATAAGTCGTACGTCCGTCGTAAAGTTATTCCCCATATAGGAGGCGCAACTCATGCAAAGGTATGGACCAGGGAACACAAGCCGTCGTATCTTTTGTCGTTAACGTTGTACGTGAATATGACTAGGCGTAGGTTACGTTCACGTCGTAGGCAGTGATTCGACGTATCTTAGGCAGTTGTTTCGACGTGATTCTGAGCATGTGCACTGGGATGCGGCCACGGAACAGCGCATGCGCCGTTCGTTTTAAGTACTTCTATGACGCTTGGCCCATCATTTGCATGGGGTCACGCCTCATTGGCATGGCTCACGCCCACTTCCACCTACGCCGGCTTACGCAGAGGGAACCCAGCGCAGTTTGGGAGGCAAGTGCGTTGTGAATTCGGTGCTTGCCTCTCTGCGCTATGTCAGAGTAGCGTATATTAGATACGCTACGCCCACCTAAATATGCGCTGATGTCTGTGAATCCGGGCCTATGTCTCTATACCCTGTAAACAGTCATTTCAGCAAAAAATTCCTTTACAACTCCTTTAAGTTGCAGATCTTTTGGCACATAAAACGGATCTTCTGTACATATCACAGCTGTGTATTTAGATGGAGCTCCCTCTTCATATCTCACACACTGGTTTTGTCCGTGTTTTCATGCTATAAACCCTACCCTGGCTGCAAAGGGAAACATTTTAATCTAGTGCAGAAAAATTTTAATTTCCATGGGAAGCACTGAAATATTTCTAACAGTTTTAGCCAAGGAAAATCTCTGTGACTGAAATGTGGATGTGAAGAGCAGGCCCGGCAGCCCATGGACCTGCGAGACCAGCGCTATGTATAAACACGCAGTAAATCTTATTCCTAGAAGTGCACTGTAAAGGTCAATGCAGCATAGCGTAAGTGTTACAGATGTACAAGATGGGAGAAAAGGTGTCCTAAAACAGAGCGTGAATGGGATTTCTTCCGCCAGTTTGTCCTGTAAAAGAAATGGGAAAGCTTGAAATGTTGTCTTTCCTATTTATAACACAGCTCCACTGTACATTTTAGTTCTTCCCAAATCAATTTTAAAGCTACCATGCAGGCCAAGGTAAGAGGCTCACCTACCTCGTCACATGCCTCCCCCCCCACAGACTGACCACTCCTTTCCTCCCTGCCAGTTCACACCATTCGGCTGCTAGGACAAGGGACAGAAATCTCGGTGTAAGCTCCATACTGATATTTCCAGAGGGATGCTAGCAGTGTATTGTTTTTTTAGTACACCTCTCCCTTAATTCAATACCGGGCATTCTCACCCCCTTCCTGCCCAGGCCATTTTTCAGCTTGCAGCACTGTCACAATTTGAATGACAATTGCGCGGTCGTGCTATGTGGCTCCCAAACAAAATTGACGTCCTTTTTTTTCCCACAAATAGAGCTTTCTTTTGGTGGTATTCGATCTTATCTGTGGTTTTTATTGTTTGCGTTATAAACAAAAAAAGAGCAACAATTTTGAAAAAAATCTATATTTTTTACTTTTTGCTATAATAAATATCTCAATTAAAAAAAAAAAAAATTCTCGGTTTAGGCCGGATATGTATTTTTCTACATATTTTTGTTAAAAAAAAAATCACAGTATGCGTATAGTGATTGGTTTGCGCAAAAGTTATAGCGCCTACAAAATAGGGGATAGAATTATGACATTTTAAATTTTACCGCAAAATGTTGAACACTTTAATTAAAAAGAGGTCAAATATGCTTTTGGAATAACCACAGATTCCAGAAAAGGCTCTTGATGTTTCGATTCCCATAGTCACCATCACATGGAGTAAATCAGAAAAGAGAAAGAAATCGCCATAGAATAATATCGTTTATTAAAATAAATATGTAAGACAAGCAGCGCCAAGTGGCCCCTTACTTGAGAAGTGCCTTAACCCGGCACTGAGGCTGGTCAGCGTTGGGTATTGTGTGGAGAGAGGCGGTCCCACGCTCTAGGAAGCGTGCAGCCAGCGTGCGTTCCACCTCTCAAGAAGAGAGGACCAGCGTGACTGGAAGTACGGAGATTGTGCGTCACCAGTGCGCCTCGACGTACGTTTCGTGATTGCCACGTCGTCAGGAAGCCGACCGGAAGTACGGAGATTATGCGTCACCAGTGTGCCTCGACGTACGTTTCGTGATTGCCACGTCTTTAGGAAGCCTCTTTTTAATTAAAGTGGTCAACGTTTTGCGGTAAGGTGCCATCCATGAGCACTTGTTTGTGGTGATTTTCTTCTATGTACGGTGGAGGTGTGAACCTTTATTGATTAAGTGAAAAAAATCCAACCAGTGAAATGAAACAACAAGTGCTTGAGGCACTTGTTTCATTTCACTGGTTGGATTTCTTTCCTGCACATTGTTGGACTAAGACATCTCCCCTTTGGGAGTTTGCATTCATATGGACTTTATCAATATAATTTCTTTGCTGTGACTTTATTCACTTTGTGTTATTTCACCATTTATAACAAATTTTTGCTGTTTATTTATTGATGATTATCTATATTTATATTTAGGTGATTAATCAAAAATAATAATTTCAACGCTCCCTTTCTTTTCACATTTGTATTTTAATGGCCCTGTAGTATTTTTGTTTTTTTTCACTGCACTGACTTCTGTTTTCATTCTGGCCTGTGATGTCTTGTCGCGCCTTCTTCCATCATCGACTGATGTTACTAATAAGCTGGGTGATTTTTGCCAGCAATCCAAGCACTGGTTATTTATAGATATGCTGATTGTTATGATGTACATTATCTCTCTATTACTGTACTAGAAATATGAATGTATTCAAGTCCTTCCTTGTGTCTTACCACCCTGGAGGGATCACACACACCATCTTCCTGCAATAAGCTTTATATTATCCAGAAAGCCTCCTCTGCCCTTTGTTCCAGCCCCTGGCTTCCATTTCGGAGCAGAGAGAAGACGCTTTGTGCCAGTGTTCTGGCTGCCTCTCGCCATGCAGCGGCGGAGGGAAAGATCAGAGGACTGAGCGAGGGCCAGCACAATTTGAGCATATCTGTGAAATGAGGCACTGGCTTGGATTACACAAGAGAAAGGAAACGTCTGCCAGATCTCCCATCTGGTGTCAAGGTGCTGAATGGAAGCTCCTCCGTGTACAGTGAGGACAGGAGTCCACAGTGCGGGACAGAAAGGCTACGCATTGTGAAAAATAGATTTCGAGACTGCAGGGGAAACATTTAAAGCTGAAGCCCAGGCATCAAAACTTTCATTGAAATACACTATATTACCAAAAGTATTGAGACGCCTGCCTTTGGGATGAATTCGAGCGCAGACTGCTAGCCAACATCAGCGCCTGACCTCACAAATGCGCTTCTGGAAGAATGGTCATAGCTGTTATAGCTACAAAGGGTGGGCCGTCTCAATATTGATCCCTACGGATTAACACTGGGGTGCCATTAACCACTAGCCCGCCGTCCTATGACGGCGAGATGATGAGCCTCTCGTTCTGGGAGGATGCCATATGACGAGACAGAAATTGCCGCTCCAGGCAGGTCTTGTTGGGTGCAAATCTTCTTCTCAGGAACTGAGGGTGCTAGCAATGCACATGACAGATAAGAACAAAAGATTATCAGGACAGCCGCACTCCAATCCAACGTAACTTTAATGTAGAAAACTGGAAGCAGGCACTACAAATCACAGCAATGGAACCTAAGACACTGACACGTTTCACACTAACTTCAGTGTTTACTCATATGATGTCGTACCTCCCTGAGCCACTAGGGGGTGCGCGCCCGCCGTGCCGCTGGGAACCCGATGCGCATGCACGATGTCCGCCGGCCACCCGCGATTGCCCAGTAACTAAGCAGGACTGTGGATCTGTGTGTGTAAACACACAGATCCACGTCCTGTCAGGGAGAGGAGACTGATGGTGTGTCCCTTGTACATAGGGACACAGATCTGTCCCCTCCCCCAGTCAGTCCCCTCCCCCCACAGTAGGAATCACTCCCTAGGGAACACATTAACCTCTTGATCGCCCCCTAGTGTTAACCCCTTCCCTGACAGTCCTATTTATACAGCAATCAATGCATTTTTATAGCACTGATCGCTGTATAAATGTGGTCCCAAAAATTTGTCAAAGGTGTCCGATGTGTCCGTCGCAATATTGCAGTCACGATAAAAATCACTAATCGCCACCATTACTAGTAAAAAATAAATAAATAATAAAAATGCTATAAATCTATCCCCTATTTTGTAGCCACTATAACGTTTGCGCAAACCAATCAATATATGCTTATTGCAATTTTTTTTTTACTAAAAATGTGTAGAAGAATACATGTGCCTAACCAGAGGAAAAAAATAGTCAAAAAAAAAAATGGATATTTATTATAGCAAAAAGTTAAAAATATAGGGCTAGATTCAGAGAGAGTTACGCCGGCGTATCAGTAGATACGCCATCGTAACTATGAATCTACGCCGTCGTAAATGTAAGCGTATTTTGGAAACCAGATACGCATAAATTAGGCTAAGATACGAGCAGTGTAAGTCTCCTACGCCGTTGTATCTTAGGGTGCATATTTACACTGGCCGCTAGGTGGCGCTTCCGTTGATTTCGGCATAGAATATGCAAATGAGCTAGATACGCCGATTCAGAAACGTACGTGCGCCCGGCGAATTTTTTTACGTAGTTTACGTAAGGCTTTTTCCGGTGTAAGGTTACTCCTGCTATATGAGGAGTATCCAATGTTAAGTATGGACGTCGGGACAGCGTCAAATTTTGTTTACGTTGTTTGCGTAAGTCGTTCGCGAATAGGGCTTTGCGTGAATTACGTTCACGTCGAAAACATTGACTATTTGCGACGTGATTAGGAGCATGCGCACTGGGATACGTTCACGGACGGCGCATGCGCCGTTTGTTAGAGACGTCATTTACATGGGGTCATGTTTTATTTACATAAAACACGCCCACCTCTTCAGAATTTGAATTTGGCGCGCTTACGCCGGCAGATTTACGCTACGCCGCCGTAACTTAGGGCGCAGGTTCTTTGTGAATCCAGCCCCAGCCTCACTAAGTTACGGCGGCGTATCGTATCTGAGATACGCTACGCCCGCACAAACTTACGGCGGGCTATCCGAATCTAGCCCATAGTTGTTTTTTTTCAAACGTCTCTTCTTTTGTTTATAGCGCAATAAATAAAAAACGCAGAGGTGATCAAATACCACCAAAAGAAAGCTCTATTTGTGGGAAAAAAAATTATAAACATTTCATTATGGTACAGTGTTGCATGACCACGCAGGAATGGGGTGAAAGTGCATCCCAATACATTTGGTAATATAGTGTTTATTTCTCAATAGACATAAAGAATATGTCTGCTTAGTGTACAGCAAATGCCTTTGTAAAAGTAGTGACGTCATCACTGTGGTGCATGTAGCTATGTAAACAAGGCAGATCTCTGTTCTGACATGGGGGAAGGGATGGGTTTTGTGTTCCTGCAAAGCAGGGAATAAAATCAACCCCTTCCCCTAGTAAAAGCACCAAACACAGTACACAAAAACACTGGTTAGGCACGCAGTTAACCCTTTGATTGCCCTAGATGTTTAACCCCTACAGTCAGTGTCAATAGTGCAGTGACCATGCAGATTTTTATCACTAATCACTGTATTAGTGTCACTGTTCCTGAAAAGTGTCAGTTAGTGTCTGCTTGTGTGCGGCAATATTTCAGTCCCACTATAAGTTGCTGATCACCACCATTACTAGTATAAAAAAAATCCATAAAAAAAATATACCATAACGTTTGCGTAAACAATATACGCTTGCTGGGAAAAATTTTTAGCAAAATATAGCAGGATACATATTGGACTAAAAATGTATGAAGAAATTTGATTTTTACATTTTTTTTATTGGATATGTTTTGTAGCATAAAGTAAATATAATGGCCCAGATTCAGGTACGACTTGCGCAGGAGCAAGTGTGATTTGCGCCGCGCAAGTACGGATTTGCTCCCAGGCAAATTTGCGGGTGACCCAGAAAGCAAGCTAAGCCTGAAATGTGCCATTTTTGCACAGAGGCAGTTTCTCTGCCCCGGCGCAATTAAGGGGCAATTTTGCTCAGGGAGCAACTTGCGATCTCATGGTTTTCCCTCAGCAAATATGCAAATGAGGAACTGCCACTGATTCATAAACTTGCGCGTGTGAGGCGCATTTTGCTCCCAAAGCGCGCAAGCTGTTTGGCCGGGGCAAATTTGCACTTTATAAAAGCAGGGGCAAGTTAGCAACAGATGGCCACAGGTCAGCTGGAGAGCAACTACAGCAGCACCAAGACGGACGAGCTGAACAAGCAGAGCACCCACACTTTCTGGATCTCACATCTGTGTGCCAACATGCCAGGGGCAGCTACAAAATAAAAAAAAGCTCATAATCTGAGCATCAATCAAAATGAAAATCTGAGCATAACCAAAAAACAAGCTCATAATCTGAGCCACCAAAAAAAAAAAAAAATGGTCATAAATTATTTTTTTCTTTTGGACATCCTTGGCCCAAGGGTGCCCCAGCTCTGGCTCCTCAGACGCCGTGGTGGAGCATGGGGTGGGGATCCTCAACTGCCATCGGGTAAGTCTCCCCTCCTCCCGCACAGCAGTAGTGTTGGCCTCCACCGCACCTGCCAACCTGCTCACCTCCGAAGTTAATAATGCAGTGGCATCCTGCTGTTCAACCAGACAGGTCACAATGGCTGAGCAGTTGCCACTAACATCCTCCAGGGTCTCATTCTGTCGGTCCCCCCAGTCAGCATGCAGGGTGAGGGCCTGCTCAACAGAGGAGGAGGAGGAGGATGCCAGGCTGTCCGCCACCCGCCTCAGATCTACCACCATGGCCCCTAGATGGCGGGTCTGCCGGGCCTGCTCCTCTGGCAGACCTTGATGGAGGCTGGTGGGTACACCCCTCGTTTTTGAAAGAGCCTTCCTGGGAGGAGGAGAGGCTGGGGCATGAACAGAGGGAGAAGAAGGGGAGGGGGCCACACTGGAGGGGGGGACACTGGAGGGGCTTGCCCTGGAGGGGGATAACGTGATGGCCGGGGGGGTGGTGGGTTGGTCAGGGATGGTGGGATCCTCCTGGAGGTAGCCAGAGTCCTCCAGGTTGAGGATAAATGACTCCTCCACCACTTCCTCCTCCATACTTGGCCTTGGTAAAATCTCCTCCTCAACAAACATGGCCAGTATGTCCATGGGGCCTGACTGGACCCCATGCTCATGTGGGGATGGCGTGGGTCGCCCCGCAGCCGACGACGGCCCAGCTTCATCATCACCACCTGTGGATGACACAAAAAAAAACATGTTGCTGGAGCAACACACTTCTCATATGTTCATTCTACCCCCTCCCATGATACACAGCAGATATGAAAACAAAAAACTTGTTACATGTTGCCTTCTACCCCCTCATATGTTCATTCTACCCCCTCCCATGATACACAGCAGATATGAAAACAAAAAACTTGTTACATGTTGCCTTCTACCCCCTCATATGTTCACTTCTACCCCCTCCCATGATACACAGCAGATATGAGAAACAAAAACTTGTTACATGTTCCCTTCTACCCCCTCATATGTTCACTTCTACCCCCTCCCATGATACACAGCAGATATGAAAACAAAAAACTTGTTACATGTTGCCTTCTACCCCCTCATATGTTCACTTCTACCCCCTCCCATGATACACAGCAGATATGAAAACAAAAAAATTACCAGTCCCCAAGTCCCCAACAGTGGAGTCGTAGCCTGGGACTCCCTCCACCTGCTCCAGCGCTAGACTTTGTGCGATCACCTCCTCATCAGGATTTAGACGGATCTTGCAGGGTGGTCCTCCTCCCGTGCCACTCGTATGCTTACGGATAAGCACAAGCTTATCCCGGACCCTACGCCGCATGTCATTCAACTTCTTTTGAATGTCCTCCCACGTCCTTTCTTCATTACCCAGGGCATTTATGTCCAGGGTAATGCCATCATAGATAGCCCTCCTTTGGGCTACAGTGGAGTGCTGCCGCTGGGCACCATACAGCACATCACTATGGCGCGTGAGTGCCGCAAGAAGTATCTCCATCTCTGAAGCTATAAAATTAGCTTTTCTTTTTTTTTTTTCCATGAGGAGGTGCCATATCAGCAAAAAGGGCAAAATTACCTTGCTCAGGGGGGGTGGGAAAAGCAGGATGTAATTTTGCACAGGACCTGCGCAGGTCTGTCCCTATTTATTTGCTCAGTGCAAGCAGGTGGGCAAAATTTGCCCTGAAAATAGGAGCAAACCACTGCTGAGTGGAAAAAAAGATCATTTGCATAGGGCACACCCACTTTCACTTGCGCTGCCTTATGCCCTGATTTTTGCCTTACAAAGGAGCAAATTAGCAGACAAAAGGAATCCTGAATCAGGTGGCAATCTTTCCAATTTGCCCCAGCGCAGAGCAAATCAGCTGCTCTTCACATGTGTAACTAAAGGGCAAATCTACCTGAATCTGGGCCAATGTTTTTTCTTTTCTTTCAAAATTGTCAGATTTTTTTGTTTATAGCACAAAAAATAAACAAACACAGAGGTGATCAAATACCACCAAAAGAAAGCTTTATTTGTGGGGAAAATTTCAAAAATTATATTTGGGTACAGTGTCGCACGACCACGCAGTTGTCAGTCAACCTAAAGCAGTGCCGTGTTGCAAAAAATGGCCTGGTCGTGAAGGGGTAAATCTTCCAGAGGTCAAGTGGTTAAATACAGTTAGCTTATAGAATTGGTGAATTTTAAAGATGGATTTAGCATAATGCTGAATTTGAAAATATAGTAGAATGCAGTGTTGGCAACCTACAAGATTGAAATTTACTGACAGGACAACCAAAATTTACTGGCACAGTCATGTTTTTACTGGCATTTCAAAAACTAGAAAATTACAGAGTGCAAATTTCAGTATTTAGGCTGCAAATAAGTACAATATGCAATTAGCAATGTGATTTAGGGTAGATATTAAGGCAAAAAATATATTTCTTATTTTATTTTAGATATAGTAAGTAGGTAACTCAGGGACAGGACTCAGGGGGGCAAAAAATTAGAATGGGCGGCACACACACATGAAATTGACTCTCACAATAACACTGACAGCAGTGTGCAGCAACACCGATGATGACACCTTACTGAGACGACACGTCCCCTCCTGAGTCACAGTGACAGTCTCTCTTTACATCAGGTGGTCCCTTCAGTCCAAACAGCACTGACAGTCCCGCTCCCGGCTTGCCATGCTCCCGTCCAGCAGACCCGCACACGATGTTCCATACACTCCGCTTGGCTCCCTTGCACTATGACATCACACGACACGCTCAGGCACTGCCTCTGCCAGACCTGCCCCCTGCCAGTGCCGCCCAAACACACCGTAGCAGGCACTCGGATATTCTCGACCAGCTCCGGACCAGAACTGCACATGCACACTTCCAAGCTGAGCGATACAGCCATATTTTTTACTGGCAACCTTTTCTTGTCACTGACATTTACTGGCAGGAGAAAAGTGTCCGGTTTTTACTGGCTGCCAGTAAAAATACTGATGGTTGACAACACTGGTAGAATGCAATTTTAGGAAGCTCAAACTAACTTTGGCGATCTGTAAAAGATCAGATACCGTATATACTCGAGTATAAGCCGAGTTTTTCAGCACATTGTTTGGTGCTGAAAATGCCTACCTCGGCTTATACTCAAGTCACCTTTTTGTGCCCGATCTCCTGGATTTTGGGGACCGGGTACCGGCCGGCCGTACGTCTCCAGGACCCCAAACTTGGCAGACATATAGCCCCACTCTTCCTCTACAAGTGTGCAAAGTTTGTTGTCTGGGAGACCTACGACCGGGGAGCACCAATTTTTCAAAGTCGGGCACCCCTTCTATATACTCCCATGTTTAACGTAAGTGGGGCATGGACACAGTGAGGCACAGTGAGGCATGGACACAGTGATGCATGCACATGGACACAGTGAGGCAAAGTGAGGCACAGTGAAGCTTGAAGATGGACACCCTAGGCTTATACTCGTGTCAATACATTTTCCCAGTTTTTTGGGTAAAATTAGGTGCCTCGGCTTATATTCGGGTCGGCCTATACTCGAGAATATACAGTAAATTTTATTCTTACATCCACCAATGGACCGAACTGAAAAAATACCTTTTTTTTCCAAGGGTTAGTTGTGTGAGGTCAGGCTATCTGGAATGGAAGGAGTAAAGAGGAAGGAGGTTATAAGTGACACATCCAATGTCAGAGGACATTGTCGATTTGCTTGATGCCAGATTCGCTAATGAAAGCCATGGAGTGGAGGAGTTTAGATGGTTCTAAGGCCTCGTACACACGATAGGTTAAACAGAGGACAACGATCTGATGGACCGTTTTCATCAGTCAAAACCGATCATGTGTGGGCCCCATAGGTTATTTATCCATCGGTTAAAAAAAAGCCAACTTGCTTTAAATTTAACCGATGGATTCCTAATCGATGGGAAAAAAGCGATCGTTAGTAGGCACGTCCATCGGTTAAAAATACACGCATGCTCAGAATCAAGTCGACGCAGGCTTGGAAGTATTGAACTTAGTTTTTTTAAGCACGTCGTTGTGTTTTACGTCACCGTGTTCTGACACGATCGTTTTTTTAACCGATGGTGTGTAGGCGCGACAGACCATCAGTCAGCTTCATCGGTTAACCGATGAAAACGGTCCTTCGGTCCGTTCTCATCGGATGGACTGATCGTGTGTACGAGGCTTAAGATTACATTAGTATTTCATAACATAGATTTTAGATGTATTGATGCCATCCATAGTTTTTCCATTTCAGTCCAGTGGTTGTAGGCGTAGAACATGGACCATAAAGTCTACGTTTTTAAGTGGGTGGCTAGAAAGTATTTAGTGAGGTTCGGCAATGCTTTGGGAAAAACCGAGTTAACTATCTTCCATCTTTTGTAATTCCACACAGAATGGAGGAGATTGTTTTCTAGATTTTTGAGGTGTGACATAGGGATATTAATCAACAGCTTCTCAAATAAATATAGCAGTTTAGGCAAAATGTACCTTTTAGGCCAGGTTCACACTAGTGCGTTGCGTTTTGGAGCTCTGTTGTCTTTGCGAATTTCTCTATAAGGTGTTCTGCAGATCAACTGCATTTTAGTTGCAGATCAGGTGCGAATTTGGAGACCTGGGAGAGGGGAGGGGGAGGGGGGAAGTGTATTGAACTGAATGAGACAAATACTGAAGAGAAATGAACACATCTGCGAATTCAGCTGCGTACCCATAGAAGATAATGGGACTGAATTCGCACCTGAACCGCACCGCAAGACATAAAAACCGCACGCGGTTTGGAGACAATACGCAGTGCGGATGCATCGCACATATGTGAACCAGCCTCATTGAAAACAATGTATTTTGAAATGTCCTGCAAATTAGATGCGGTTTAAGCCGCACTCAATTCGCATAGGTGTGAACCTGGCCTTAATGGTTGCTGTATGACCTACGAAGGAGATGTGGTATAACTTCCAAGACGAAACCGAAAAGAAAGGAGGGCGCACCGACCTTGTGCATTACCACTTAAATTTTTTATTAAAACAGAATAAAAAGCAATGGTCCTACTCACAAGACAATCGTAAGTATGCGCTTTTCAGACAACTGGACTGGGCCTCGCGGCACCTGCCAGTGGAACTTCAGACATCTGAAAATTTTAAGTGGTAATGCACAAGGTCGGTGCGCCCTCCTTTTCTTTTCTGTTTCGTTTTAGCCATATGAACACCCTTTGTTCTGTGGAGGGCTGCAAGACTGCTGATTTTTGCCGTTAGACTATACTGCTGTACCCGGTTTGGCGAAACACCAGAGCGCAGGAGGTTTTGTGCTTTTTCTGTATAACTTCCAAGTACAGTAGATATTATTATTATTATTATTATTATAGAGGATTTATATAGCACCAACAGTTTTCACAGCGCTTTACAACATAAGGCAGACATTACAATACAATTTAATGGAGTAGGAATCAGAGGGCCCTGCTTGTTAGAGATTACAATGTAACGGGATGTCTTCTACAATATAGAGGTGGAAAGTTTTCCCTGTATAGAGAAGTATATTTAGGTGTTATTTTAATCCCAAATACTGAAAAAAGTTATTTAGTGTACGGGAATTGCAACGACAGGTGATTGAGTGTTTGTTGGGCATATTGAGTGTTTCCATTTTCATTTGTTGATTTTATATTCCAAGAGTGAATCATGTCGTTCTAAGGCTTTATAAAGATTTGGGAGAGTTATATGAGGTTTAGTTAGTCACAGGGCTGTGGAGTCGGTAGATAAATATTCCGACTCCGACTCCTCAGTTTTATGTACTTCCGACTCTGACTCCGACTCCCCGACTCCGACTCCTCTGTATTAATATGCGAATGTATTTTATACATTCCTTGAGGGAAAGAAACGCAAGCTACCACAGGACTACTGGCTGGGAAGCCAACAGTCTACTGTATTGCACAGTTTAAGCAAAAGACAAACACAATGAAAACAATCAAGTGGCTGGATAGTAGCAGCAGGCATAAACATCAGGAACAGGATCTTTACCAGTTAAAAAATACAAACCACATTATTTGGTTGTTTTAGAACAAAAACAAAGCTTATCTATAATGAACCAAAAACAAAATCTGTAAAACCTAGAAATGGTTTATATTAATCTTGAAATGTAGTTATAGGCTTAGCAAATGCAAATCAATTCAATGTAGAGTTCTAAGGAAGAGAATTGCCTCTGCCAGATCCTCTTTCATAGAGGCTCTTAAGTCAGACTTTATTATTTTTAGGGCTGAAAATAATCTTTCGACACTGACTTGGGTGGGTGGCATTGCAGTAACTATTCTGGCCACATCACTAACCATCTCTGGATAAACAAGGATGGCTTCTTCAACAGTAAGTTTTGATGAGCGATCATACTTTTCAACTTCTTTTAGTGCTTTATAAAACTCCTGTTGGAATTTTTTTATTTGGACACTTACTGGTTCTCTAACATGCGTTCCCTGTAAAAGCAGAACACAACACTATGGAAAGTATAAGTATTGCAGCTCCTAATTGTGCGTTGCGTGCCATATAGTGAAGCACATGAAAAGCATGCTTCTTCACGGTCACTTAACGTGTTCGTTTTGCGGTTACGTGAGGCACTGCATGCATTGGTCTTTATTCTTACAGTAGAGAAGTCATTAATTATAACTTTTTGTGAATTGGGACATTTAAACTTGCTTTTTTTTTTTTTTTTTATTCCAATCTAAATTTAGTAGGAGTCGGAGTCGGAGTCGGTGCATTGTTTGCCAACTCCGACTCCAGGTACCCAAAATTTCCCCCGACTCCGACTCCTCGACTCCGACTCCACAGCCCTGGTTAGTCAACAAGATGTCATCTGTGAAAAGAAAGGTTTTAGACTCTCAATTCCTGATTGGTATACCATTAATATTGGGTTTTCTTCTAATATCTTCTAATGTCATCTCCCCGTATACTCGCCTCCAGGACTTCTCCCGAGGCCTTTCCCATTCTATAGAACTGTAGTGGGATGCCTCTTTGTCCAGATTCCGGTGCAGGTCCCTTTAACTCAACAATCCTCTGAGCTCCTGGACACACCCAGGGGATATAAATGTCAGCTCCACCCAGCTTCTGGGGCTCAGAGAGATCCGGCCTGATGGGACAGCAGTGACTGGGCAAGTGAGCTGTTCCCAGGTGCTGGTCCTCCCTTGTTAAGCCTGGTGTGCGGGCCACCAGCAGTGAGCACAAGAGCATGCAGCATCTTTCCAAGCCCCAGAGAGGACTCTGTTACAGTCCATTTGGGGAACCTGTCCATGAAGTGGGTTGGTCCTATCTGCAGCCACCAAACCCTCCTGATCGAAGCAAGTAGTGCCAGTGTGAAGTCTGTGCCAGCAGGAGGTCCACTCGCTGAATGAACGATTACTATCTTGGACAAGTGAGATTCTTTAGCCCTCTATTCTATCTGTAGATAGAACTCAGAACACGCTGCTGCCACCTGGTGAACATTAGTAGAACTGCAGTATAGTTGTTATATCCTTTCCCTTTACGGTTCATATTAATGTTTTGTACTGTATACCGTGTTCACATGATCTCCTGCACAATTTCATTGTTAAGTAAAGTAGAAATTGCATATCACCACTGGTCTGGTCATTTGGCTGAAACCGTTACTCAACAGAACTCTCTACCCCAATCTGTCCGAATATCTCCTACTCTGTCCACTTTTAGGCGATCTCTGAAAACCCTTCTCTCTAGAGAAGTCTATCCTGCACCCAACTAACAACTGTACTTTTATTTTCTCCATCAGCTCATCCCCCACAGTTACTACCTTTTGTATAACATGACCCTCCCTTTTAGATTGTAAGCTCTAATGATCAGGGCCATCTGATTCCTCCTGTATTGAATTGTATTGTAACTGTACTGTCTGTCTTCATGTTGTAAAGCGCTGCATAAACTGTTGGCGCTATATAAATCCTGTATATTAATAATAATAATAATAATATGGATGACCAAAGGCAGCAGGCATTTTTAATGGTTTTAAATCTGCACTCTTCAGTAAAATAATAACTGGTGATCCTGTCGTGAAACTTCAACCATTTCTTCTTGCAGAGTGACAATGCTCTGTCCATCTTCAAATTTTGTTTCTGTGTTGTCACCCTGCCACCCAGGTGACTACAAGTGATTGCTTCAACACATAAAATTTGTTGTATTTGTGTTTTAATTTTTTTTTTAAATAATGGTATTAAAAAAACAAGCAAGGTTTATCATTTAATGTGGTTTTTCTAGAGGTAATAGGTCTCCTTATAGCACTTTGACATAGTAATGTCAAAGTTAATATTCTTCACAAAACAGTAACATTTTATTAATCTTCAATGTTAAAAAAGCAGCACTTTAGTTACATAATTTCCCTTGGTCATAGACTGAGAAAGTGTAGATGTGCATGTGAGCTTTTATAGGACCCCTTTACCAGTTAATTTCTGGGAAGAAATGGGAGCAAGTGGCCAACTGATTGGATAAGGCTGTTTTCAGAAATATTTGGATATTTCATTATTGAGAGCTCAGTTTTAGCATGTTGTCAAACAAAAGGATTCGCCCCGGGACTTTAAATGAAGTGGGTACCGTTACTGCCAGTAAGAATAACAATAGTTATTACAGTATATAATTTATTCAAGTAAAATTCTTTACATGCATAGATAACACCAACAGTTTCCAATAAAAAGATACATAAACAAAAAATATTGGTACATAAATGTGTAACACTGTACCTAGGATGAAAAAATATACATATACAAATATACAAATATACATATATACATATATGTGTGTCATATTGCCAAAATGAAAAATGGTTCAATATAACAATGAAAAAAAACTTGGGTTGAATGAAACAAAAATGTGATTAAGTTCTGTGTCGTCCCATGCAGGGGGGTGATGGGAACAAACAAAGTCAATCTTCCAATAAGTAAATAATCTTGATGAAGATGTTTCCTTAATTGTGGTATTGAACCATATTCTGTGTCCTCCACCAGTCTCCCAGAACTCTCACCTCACTGTCATATGGTATTAAGCACATCAACTTATCGCCTTATCTCCTTATCTCCAGTCTTCTCTGCTGCAAATGCCGAGACCCCTGCGATATGGTCATTATTGTGCTCCTCTATCCCTTATGATGGCACTATAACAACAGGGGGGGGGGGGGGACTCCAGCCAATGCCCAGGGTTTCAAACAAGGTAGCTTATGTATCCCTACGGCGTTATGTCACGTACCTCGTGACTTCCTCAGGGGAACATATTTTATGCTGTTTACATTTGCTGAACATTCGTTTGCCGATTTCTTATTGGTTTACATTTCTGTATCACTAATGTTTTTATTGCAATTTATGCACAGCACTTAGTCACTTTCTTGTAGTTTGCACATTTTTGTATATTAATTTTATTTCTTTAGCGCAAGATCACTACCAATAGTTGTATATATACTGTAATAACTATTGTTATTTTTTCTGGCGGTAACGGTACCCACTTCATTTAAAGTCCCGGGGCGAATCCTTTTGTTTGACTATATGTTATAGGGATGAAAGTGTGTTACTGGGGACAACAGACCTTTCCTCTTTCTGTATAGTTTTAGCATGTTGAGGAGTTATGGGTACATTGTTAAGTCTCAGAGACATGTGCTGGCAGGATATTATATTTCAGGTAGGACCACTCATGTCAGACAGGTTAAAGGGTCAGGAGGTGTACTGGAAATATTTATAGGCAAGATGAGGGCAATCCTAGGAAACTGTTGTAGGGACAGGGACCCAGACCAAAAGTGGAGACTATTATGCAAGTATTCTTATGTTCTAAGACTTTAACTGCAGCTGCCCTTACCTTCTTGAGTGAGCATCTGAATCCTTATGACAGACAGAGTATTGCTGTCCTACTGTTATTGTTATCTCACATGACAGTCCTAGATAGCTAGGTCTGTGCTACTGTATATGTGTAGTGATCACCTTCCAGTATACTAGTAGTAGTAATAAACACCATCAAATTATGCAGTGCTTTACATATTTTACATTCACACCAATCCCTGCCCTCAAGGAGCTTATAATCTAAGGATCCCTAGCTCACAATTGTACTTACACATACTAGGGACAATTTCCTACCAACATGTCTTTGGAGTGTGGAAAGAAACCAGAGTACCTGGAGGAACCCAAAACACAGGCACAGGGAGAACATGCAAACTCTGTGTAGGTAGAGCCGTGGTTGGGATTCAAACCGACGACCCTAGAGATACTAGGTGGAAGTGCTAACCATTTCACCACTGTGTTTACCATTGCAAGATAGTTTATATGCAGCTCCTGTTATCCTAGTTATATACAGTTCTTGTCCCTTCTGGCTTGGGATTCAGTAGCTAGTTTTAGTTTAGGGCTTGATAATCAAGTAGGCATTCGATGGCCACTTCTAGTAGTTAGAGGTCTAGTTGCCCCTACCACACCTTACTACTTCTTTAGCACAAGAAAAATAACAGAAATGTGTGTTCAGGTATCAGCAATTTTGTTCAATCTAATTGGGCAGCATGTGTTCATATCTAAGCCCTATATATGAGTGAGCTTGCTTTTGGCTCAGATTACGCAGTGTGCAAATATTAGTGTTGTCCAGAACATACACAGAAAGCTATTTCAGGCCACTGTTTTGGATGTCTGTATGTTAAAATATAATGCACAAGTTGTCAGTTGATAACTAGCAAAATATATTACAATCCGCTTATGTAGTCTTTATATTTATTTTATTTCAGTTCATATCCAATCAGATCTTTGATCTACACGGCTGTTAATAAATCTAAAGGTGGTTGTTCAATCTGTATGTGAGTTGCTTTACAGTGCTGACACTGGTTAGTAGCTAAGTTGTGGAGTATTTTTGAAAATTTTGTTTTGTGTGTTCTCTTAAAAAAAATAAAAATAATAATAATTTACAGCTGAGCTTCAGGCACATACATTTTAACCACTTCCATACCAGGCACTTACGCACCTTCCCGCCCAAGCCAATTTTCAGCTTTCAGCGCTGTCGCATTTTGAATGGCAATTGCGCAGTCATGCTACACTGTACCCAAACAAAATTGGCGTCCTTTTTCCCCCACAAATAGAGCTTTCTTTTGGTGGTATTTGATCACCGCTGCGATTTTTTTTTTGCGCAACAACTAAAAAAAGACTGAAAATTTTAAAAAAAAATAAGTTTTTATTTTTTTCGGTTCATTTTTTTGTAAATAAGTACGTTTTCTCTTTTAATTACGGGCACTGATATGGCGGGACTGATGGGCACCGATGAGATGGCACTGATGGACATCGATGAGGTAGTACTGATGGGCACCGATGAGGTAGCACTGATGGGCACTGATTGGTGGCGCTGGTATGCAGCACTGATGGGCATTCATAGGCGACACTGATGGGCACTCATAGGCGGCACTGATGGGTGGCACTGATGGGCAGTCATGGGCAGCACTTATGGGTGGCACTGATGGGTACTTATGGGTGGCACAGATTGGCACTGGGCATGGATGGGTACTGTGGGGTGGCACTGATGGACAATGTGGGGTGGCACTGATGGATCCATGTTGCCAGTCAGTGCCCATTTGTGGGCACTGATTGGCATCTTTTTTTTTTACTGCCCTTTTTTTTTTTTACTGACTTTTTTTTTTTTATTGTCCATTTTTTTTTGCCCTTTCCTGGTGGTCCAGTGTGGCGATACGAGGGGGGGGGGGCTGCGCTGATAAACAATCAGCATAAACCCCCCTGTCAGGAGAGCCGCCGATCGGCTTTCCTCTACTCGCGTCTGTCAGACGCAAAGGAGTAAGAGCCATCAACGGCTTTTCCTGTTTACATCGTGATCAGCCGTGATTGGACACGACTGATCACGTGGTAAAGAGCCTCCACCGGAGGCTCTTTACCAAGATCAGAGATGCGGGGTGTCAGACTGACGGGCGCGCGCGGCATGAAATCCTGCAGGACGTCCATAGCATAACCTTCGTAAGGACTGGGACTGGACCATGGGTGTGTGAGGCCTAGGCAGGTGCCTGAAATGTTGTTTGTATTCTGCACAAAGGGTTCATGTCTGGTAACTCAGGGGTTAATATGCTGTGGTGTGTTTGCCATTTGATCTGTGATGCTTCTTGTAGGTAGGGTAAGTAAAAAGGGGTTGGGCCAGTAGGGTTTTCTTTTGTTGGTCATAGGATTTAGGAGAAGTAGTGTTGCACCTAAGTGGAGTTATCTCTTGGCAGGACAGGAAACGGGACTGGGTAGTTGAGCCACTAGTTGCAACATGCTAACAGGTACTGTTAGTTGAGTGTTGAAATCATGCACTGGAAGCTCCTTGGATACAGAAAACGGCTTTACTTTCACATAGGATATAGCAGAACATATCTTACAGCATGTCTTTATCAAGGAACAGGAACAAGGAGGAAACAACTACAGACACTGAGAGAGATAACACTTCCTCTGAGTACATTACCATAGATACACACTACAGTGCCACTTGCTGGATAGATAGGTATAATGCATATATATATTGTCAGTTTATATAAGCAACTTTGCTGTTGTTGGTACGACCTCCACAATACAGCCCATGTCCAGTATAGTATACAAAGAGGAAGAGAAGGAACAACAACATGTTTGCCAAGCAGTTCCATTGCCCATGTGACTAATGGAGCACTGTAATATAGAGATGTAAAGGAACTGTTAGGCCTCGTACACACGATAGGTTAACCAGAGGACAACGGTCTGAAGGACTGTTGTCCTAGGTTAACCTATGAAGCTGACTGATGGTCCGTCGTGCCTACACACCATCAGTTAAAAAACCGAACGTGTCAGAATGCGGTGATGTAAAACACAACGACGTGCTGAAAATAACGAAGTTCAATGCTTCCAAGCATGCATCGACTTGATTCTGAGCATGCGTGAATTTTTAACCGATGGACATGCCTACTAACGAACGTTTTTTTTCCCATCGGTTAGGAATCCATAGGTTAGTTTTAAAGCAAGTTGGCTTTTTTTTAACCTAAGGTTAAATAACCTATGGGGCCCACACACGATCGGTTTGGACCGATGAAAACGGTCCATCAGACCGTTGTCCTCTGGTTAACCTATCGTGTGTACGAGGCCTTACTCTATGCCTTTTTTTTTACGGGGATGGGGCCAAACCACAGCTCCATGTCTGAATGTACACACAGAGCTGTGGCTAGGCTCGGGTGCCCTCATAGCAATATGCTTGCTGTGGGGGCACTCAATAGGAGGGAGGGGGGCCTGGAGCACCGGCAAGGGACAAGAGAAGAGAAGGATCCGGGCTGCTCTATGCAAAACCAATGCACAGAGGAGGTATGTATAACATGTTTGTTATTTTTAAAGAAAAAAAAAAACGAGATCTTTGTATCACTTTAAGTTACACTTTAAAGTATTTTTAATAATATTCTTCCATTTTTTTTATAATATTTTTTATTTAGGTTGGATGGGGTGGGGGCTGCAAAATAATCAGACCTTGTTTTTTCAATAAATCATTCAAGAGATAACACACAATGCAGAAGTCATGACTGTAATTCAGTAATTAAAGTGAGTAGCACTGGATGTGTATTGGCTATAAAAAAAAAAAAATGATGTCATAGAGTAGAAGATTGTGTTGGAAACGTCCTACTTTTGGTGTGTGAGGTCACTGTGGCTTGTAGAGGCTTTAGTCACAGAGTCGGGGACAGTGTACATGGGTGATGTCAGCCACTACTCAGAGAGCAGAGAATGTTCCACTTGAGCGGGGTCACAGATAAGAATATCACTTTGTCCGAACGTCTCTTGTGGGTGACAAGTTCTCATGTCCCTCATATAACTCATCCTTTTTTTTAAGATCAGGCAGACTATAAATAACACAGTTTTGGTTTACATACTACATTTACATAGTTACATAATTTCCATCCTGTGGTTGTAGAAAATACAAGTGGGATGGACAGCTATAAAAGTCCAACTTCGGTATATACATTTATATATGTATGCCCAAACTCATATACATATAACCGTGTTTAGGATATGTGCCAAAATGAAGTAAAAATAAATGTAATTAAATTAATAAAGTGCGTGAGTAAAAATAAATATATAAAGACTTTATAGGGTTGCTGCTCCTTTATGATGTAGTGCCTTTAAATCATATGCGTAAAAAGTGCGACCCAATGATCAATCTTAGTGCTGGTAACAATATATTTAAACCAATTCCATAAAACACATTATTAAGTGAATTATCTCATTGTACATTGTGGCCCTAATATCAGCATGCTATCGACACGGACCTTTGCATTTTTCTGTAGGATGCCTTTTTTTTAACAAAAATATTGATTTTAGAAACATTACATTCCCAACAGTGCAAGTATTGTGCAACACAACGTGGAAGTACCATTTGTTACTCTTAAAATTGTGTATTTTGTAAAATTTGCATCTCTTTTGCATAGTCTTTTCTATCACAGCTCATCCAGACTCTTATACCTGGAGATTCTGCCAATGAGAGCCTTTCCTGTCACTCTTTCATGCCTGCTTCCTCAACTAGCTACAGACAGTCATACCTTTGCACAGCATGCCTGCAGTCAGTATACATCATCCTGGTTGGTTGCAGATCTGCACATTTCATGTAACCACTAGGGATGAGCCGAACACCCCCCCGTTCGGTTAGCACCAGAACCTTCGAACGGACCGAACGTTCGCGCAAACATTTAGAACCCCATTGACGTCTATGGGACTCGAACGTTCAAATTCAAAAGTGCTCATTTTAATATGCAAGTTATTGTTGTAAAACGTCTTTGAGAACCCGGGTCTTGCCCCAGGGAACATGTATCAATGGAAAAAAAGTTTTAAAAATGGTCGTTTTTTTCAGGACTCTTGAAAAAACTACCGTTTTTATTTTTTTTTAACATTGATACATGTTCCCTGGGGCAAGAACCCGGGTTCTCAAAGATGTTTTCACAGGCACATTATAGACACCCAGCAGGTACAATATTTAAAGGAATTTTTCATTTTTTTCTTTTAATTTAAGCATCATTAAAATCACTGCTCCTGAATCTTTAGGCGCAAACTACAGAGCACACGGCCAGTACACACCAAGTAGCTTTAGGTGCAAACTACAGAGCACACGGCCAGTACACACCAACTAGCTTTAGGTGCAAACTACAGAGGACACAGGCAATAAACCACGTAAAAATACTGTAGCTAGCACAATCACCTGCCTGTCAGTAAATTAGGAAGAACTGATCTAGCTAAACTATACAGTGTATAAATATATGTACAACACCTGGGATGTATATATGTCCTCTACACACTGTAACATTAACTGACTAGCCTGCCTGCTCTATCTACCTGCAAAAAATGACACTCTCTCTGTCTTCTCTTAACCACCGCAACACACTACACAAGGCCGACCTGTAGGCATGTACTAAACCCCCTGAGCCATAATTGGCCAAAGCCACCTTGGCTTTGGCCAATTATGGCTCTCCGTTTTTTGCAAGCTGTTATTGGCCAAGCATGCGGGTCATAGTGCATGCTTGGCCAATCATCAGCCAGCAATGCCGCAGTGAATTATGGTCTGTGAAGCGTAACTCGAATTTGGCACAAAAGACCCGTTTTGTTTGTATTTCGACGAATGTTCGAGTCGAACATGAGTTCGACTCGAATACGAAGCTCATCCCTAGTAACCACTCAATAATGGTGCAAATTAAGGTATTTAGGGGTTGATTGTTGCACCTTTGCAATTTAATGGCATCTCAATTTTAGTCGGTAGGGTTCAATATTGAGTTGGCCCACCCTTTGCAGCTATAACAGCTTCAACTCTTCTGGGAAGGCTGTCAACTTTTTTTTAGGAGTGTGTCTATGGGAATGTTTGACCATTCTTCAAGAAGTGCATTTGTGAGGTCAGGCACTCATGTGGACGAGAAGGTTTGGCTCGCAGTCTCTGCTCTAATTTATCCCAAAGGTATTCTTTCATGTTAAGGTCAGTACTCAGTGCAGGCCAGTCAAGTTTCTCCTGCTTTTTGCACTGGTGCGCAGTCACGCTGGGGTCATCCCCAAACTGTCCCATAAAGTTGGGAGCATGAAATTGTCCAAAATATCTTGGTATGCTGATGCCTTAGGATTTCCCTTCACTAGAACTAAGGGGCCAAGCCCAACCCCTGAAAAAACAACCCCACACCATGACCCCCCCTCCAAATTATTTGGAGGGGTGGCCCAATACTTTTAGCAATATAGTGTGGATCAGCGCGTTTGGGGTGGAGGAGTCCTGACCTCAACCCGATAGAACACCTTTGAGATGAATTAGAGCGGAGACTACGAGACAGGCCTTCTCGTCTGACCTCACAAATGCGCTTCTGGAAGAATAGTCAAACTTTCCCATAGACGCACTCCTAAACCTTGTGGACAGCCTGCCAGAAGAGTTGAAGTCATTATAACGGCAAAGGGTGGGCCAACTCAATATTGAACCCTACGGACTAAGACTGGGATGCCATTAAAGTTCATGTGTGTGTAAAGGCAGGCGTCCCAATGCTTTTGGAAATACAGTGTATATGACAAAAACATTCCCTCCTTCCTTGCTTGAGAAATTTAAACATCTCATCTACATTAAAAAGGTGGAAAAACATCTAAAATACACATAAAATACACATAAATGCATTTTACAGAGACTCCCCTATCACATAAATCTGTATGTGAAAGACGAGCGCGATCTGTAATAAAAATGGCTTCTGTTGGCGTATAATATCCACACATTTGAACTAAAACTTCACAGAAAACCATCAGGTCCTGGAACTTTGGAATTCTTTATGGAATGGATTGCAGATTATATTTCCTGTATTGAAATATCTGATCCAAGATTAGATAAAGAGGGTTCCAGAATTTACAGAAGGTGTAAGGCTTGGGAAACTTCCTGTGCTTTATATTTTGTTATCTATAAAAAAATATATATATATATATTACATTGATCTCTGTTAAGAGTTTTCTTTTTTTTTAAAACCCAGACAGTCTTCTTATCATGTTTTCTTTTTTTTGCTCAATACATTTTTATGTCAGTAAGGTTGGCCATACATTACATGAAATTTTCTTATTCAATTTACTTTAGATTTACCTTCAACTTTGTAGTGCAAAGACCTGACTGATTGCATACAAATTAACAAATTAAAGTGTTTAGGTATGACCTCATATTATATGGTTTTTGTTAATCGCTTAAGGACCGCTGCATGCCGATTTACGTTGACAGAATATCATTCACAGGCAAATAGGTGTACAGGTATGTCCCCTTCAATTTGCCCATGCCTCACTGTGTCCATGACTAGACTGACGTTTAACATGGGAGTTTATAGAAGGGGTGCCCGGATTTGAAAAATCGGTGCTCCCCAGCCATAGGTCCCTAAGAAAACAAACCTTGTGCAATTGTAGAGGAGAAATGGGGCTACATGTGTGCCAAGTTCTGGGTCCAGAGGACCTACGACCAGCCAGTACCATGTCCCCAAATTCACAGGAGAAATTACCGTTTAACATGGGAGTCTATAGAAGGGGTGCCCGGATTTAAACAAATTGTTGCTCCCCAGCCATAGGTCCCTAAGACAACAAACCTTGCAAACTTGTAGAGGAGAAATGGGGCTACATGTGTGCCAAGATCCGGGTCCAGAGGACCTATGACCGGCCAGTACCATGTCCCCAAATTCACAGGAGAAATGACCGTTTAACATGGGAGTCTATAGAAGGGGTGCCCGGTTTTGAAAAATCGGTGCTCTCCGGCTGTAGGTCTCCGGACAACAAACTTTGCACACTTGTAGAGGAAGAGTGGGGCTACATGTGTGCCAAAGTCTGGGAGATCAGGCGCAAAAAGGTGACTTGAGTTTAAGCCAAAGGGGGGCATTTTCAGCACAAAAAAATGTGCTGAAAAACTCGGAGTATACTCGAGTATATACGGTATATGACATTTACCTCATGTTCATTGGTTTGGGTACACGTTAACCTATGACCTCGAGGGCCTGTCTGATATGGAAAGGATTCATGAGGGACACATGTTGAGGTCTGCTAGAGAATATAAACAAAGGTTTTGCTAGCTGGTAATCAAGAACATCACAAAATAATTTTTGAACGTTCCTAGAAATAGCTTCTACAGCTCTCGCCTGCTGCTCCTTAACAATGTTACATTTCTTTAAGAGAGTAGGGAATGGGTTAGCAAAACACTTGAGGAAATCCCCAGCTAAATGGCTAGTGGTTTTATAGAGATTAACAGTGATGTTTTTACTCTAAATTGTTTATAAAATGAGTCATCAGCAAAAAAACTGAAATGCACTCGGCAATAACAGTTTTGCATTCTCCGATTTGTTTTATAAAGTTGAGAACTTTTGTCTGGGGAACTTTGATGAAAGGGAATTTCAGGTTTTAATAAACAATAAATCCCCATCTAATGTAGAAAACAAAGTGGTCCCCAACACACAGCTCATGGAATGGTAAAGATTCCATCTCAACCATCTCTATTTTGTGAAATATATTCAGAGGAACAAGTTATATCAGACATGACTCCAAAACTATATCCCAATAGGACTCAATAGAGAAGGTAGCTGGATATAGATAACTCTTTCATCTGAAGTTCCAGCTCCATTCTTTTCATGTTAGATGGATAATCATAAATGTAGTAAAGGGGGGGGGGGATTTGGGACTTTAAATGAGGCCATGACTGGGTGAAGTCATGTGCCTCCATCCCTGTCATTGTGACGAAGGAAGCAATATCGCAGAAGAAGGCAACAAGATTGCAAACAAAAAGGGGTGGGACTTTAAATGAAGCGCATGATGGCAAAATGAATACAGTGGTGGAATATAAAATATTTAATAGTATCACATAAAAAACATGTTTACATACATTGGATTGCATATACTAAGAAATGAACCCCATAGAAGGTGCCAGTTTCCAAGCTGGCAATGACTGGTACTAACATGTTTATGCGTATTAATAATAAGGTAAAATTCAGGGGATCCACCAGTATTCATGGTTAGGTATAAGCATTACAAAGATAGCATCTGCACAATCCATAGTCTTTCTATTCCCTATCATGGTAAACACATATTTATAGATAGATGTGTAACTTGTGGTAGCGGTGTATAGTAGCTTGGCGGGTTTCGCTGCTTTTAACCGCTCTTCAGGAGCAGACGTGTCAAGTATCTGCAAAGGAAAATAAGTTGTCTAAGTAAGTTAGCTAAGTCACGGTAAAGGAGAGAGGGTGGGAAAACCCCCCCAAACAGCCGTCTGGGACCAGATAACTTACGAATGTGTGTGCACTAGATGATGCACTGTCAAGAACCATGGGCCATCCGAGGGCATCAGTGTCGTGAGCCGAAGGGGCGCGCCTAGTGGCGACACTCATAACGGACAGGGGACCCAGTGGGTCCAGGCTCCCCGAGCACTCCTAGTGTGAAATAAAGGGGAAAAGTGGATGTTTGGGTAGATGAGTGGGGTAATTGGATGTTAAAAAACTATGTGAGTGAGTAAATGGTGAAAACGGACTGATTGGCGGAGGAGAACCACACACGAATGGAGGTAAATAACCAAGGTAAGGGTCATCACTAACCATACAGTGAGGAAGGGGGAGCGTGGGGGGAGAAAGGGGTGTGTGTGAACTTGGGGGGGTGACAACTGAGTAGTGAGGGAGTGATGGGGTGACCAACCGGGAGTAGAGGTGGAAAACCATGATTAAAATCCCACCCCTTTCTGTTTGCAATATTGCTGCCTTCTGCTGAGATATTGCTGCCTTCCTCACGTTGTTAGATGTATAATAGAAGTTTTAAGCCTCAAAACTTCCTCTATCTTTTAAAAAAATGTGCTTGAACTTCTGCGGAAATAGAAAAAACCTGATTTACATCCACTACTATCATGGAATGCCTTCTGCTATTACAAAATTATAAATCATGATCTTCCACTTACTGTCGAGCATCCTCATTCCATAATAGTAGTGGGTGTAAATCAGGTTTTTTCTATTTCCGCAGACTCTCATACCTATACCCACCACAAAAAAGGCCCCTATAGTTTCATATGGAGGCCGTTTTTTCCCTCTGGTAGCAAGTTTTCCCATTTCCAGAGGTAGTATGTGTCGGCGGTCTTTTTGTCTCCAATATGGCTGCTCGTGCTGGTCTCTAGATGTTGTCATCCGGTAGACTGGAAATGACGTGGCAACGTGAGCATGACGTCACCGCGGCGCATCAGAGCTATATATGGAGACGCCAGGGATTGCAAATAGCGCCATTCCTCTCCTCTCCTCCACAAGTTTGTTGGAGGAGGAAATCTCTGCAAGAGCCGCTGACACATCAATGATATTGGTGTTCACCATTCAAAGACTCTTTTTGCCCTATACCACTGCTGAACAAATTACCTAGTAAGTACCCTCTGTTCCTCCATAGGGAGCTGTTATCGGGCTCCCTTCAAAGGAGGCATTGATACCTCTAAATAAGGTCTGCTGTTTTGGATTAATTTTTCATTTATGCCTTTTGTAACAGCTTTTCATATGGTTTTGAGTGGCAGATCTTTGGATTACATCCAGCAGTCCTGTGTATGTGAGAATTTTTTTTTTAGCGCTGTGAAACCATGGAGACAGTGATTTCTCTTGGGAAATATTAGTGATCACTGTGCTGAGACAGTGATAAAGTACCAAAAACAGTAAATATTGGTGAAAAAAGTGAAAAAACTGGTGCTGTAATGAAACAAAACCAAAAAATAATAATGAAATAAGATAACACTAGAAAGTCCATCCAAAACAGGTGAGATGAATGGATGATAAAATGACCACGTGGATGCTCAGAGACAAAATATCACTTTCTAAATGAAGATGTTATTGCGCTTACCGGAAAGCGTGGATCTGCCTGTCAGCGACAGCAGATCAATGAGGCATGAACAATCACGGGGCATACTCTGCTTGGCTTCCTCGGACTGGATCGAAGGTGGAGTAGATCTTCAGTAGAGGGCCATAGGTATACGGTATCCCGGATAGATGTCCTGATTATCCCAAGGTGTCCGCTCACAGGAGTGGATGTGGAGGGATAATGGTGAACCCCTAAAGGGGTATAGTGGAATGGAAATGAAGGCTCCAAGCAACATGCGGGGGAGAGAAGAAAAACGCAGCCCCAATGCTGCAGGTAAAAAAATATAGGTTTTATTTAAATAAAACCAACAGATACATAAAAAGTGATCACAAAATATAAAAAGGGGCAATGTGAGAAAATGGTAAAAAACAGGCCCTACGTGTTTCGTCCTAGAGGGACTTCAAGTCCTGTGTATGATGAAGGGTAATTAATGCAGATATCAGCCTATTTTGACCGAAACATGGGGAATGCCTCTGCTACTTTCAATTTTCAATATGTATTTAAAAGGTAAGTTGTTCATGCTATATATCTATATTTACTAATATTAGTGATGTATATGGTATTTATATGGATTCTTAAACATTGCATTTTGCTCTGTCTAGAAGTGGTATAATATCCCTGAGGAAGATTCTATTGATATAATTATTGATAAAAACGTGTTGGATACCCCTCTACTCGTAACCATCGGCTTTTCCACTGGTGGTCACAGAATAAGTAGTGGGAATTACCACTTTTATTATTTTTCATCATTTGTATTGTTTTAATAATTTGTACAATATATTCAACATGTTGGAATTTTTCAATTAACTTTTTATATAATGTTTTTATGTTAAAATAAAATTTCTTATACAAAAGTAAATTTTTTCAAAACATTTTATTGCCTTAACTACTTGCTGCCCGGCGTAAAGTCATATGACGTCCGCAGGAACTTTTCGTCCCTCCGGGCGGACATCATATGACGTCCTGGGTTTCCTGGCCGTCTAGGGGGCGCACGCGCCACCGTCGCATTGCTTGGGACCCGGTGCACGTTCCCGGCGACCTCGATGTCCGCCGGGCACCCGCGATTGCCCGAAATCACACCAGGACCGTGCATCTGTGTGTGTAAACACACAGATGCACGTCCTGTCAGAGGTAAGGAGACCGATGTGTGTTCCCAGTACAGAGGAACACAGATCGGTCTCCTCCCCTTGTGAGTCCCCTCCCCCTACAGTTAGAACCACTCCCAGGGAACATATTTAACCCCTTCAGTGCCCCCTAGTTGTAACCCCTTCCCTGCCCACCGCAGAGGTGATCAAATACCACCAAAACGAAAGCACTATTTGTGGGGGGAAAAAATTTGGGTACAGTGTTGCATGACTGTGCAATTGTCATTCAAAGTGCGACAGCTCTGAAAACTAAAAATTGGTCTGGGCAGGAAGGGGGTGAAAATGCCCTGTATTGAAGTGGTTAAAAATCCCAAATTAGAGTTTTTTTCATATTTTATCTGTTTCTAGAGGGATGATGGCAATTACACGTCCAATTCTCTGAGTCTTACCTGTATCTGTTATCTCAGTATAAATACAGCTGTTCTTCGAAGCCCTCTGAGGTTTGTTAGAGAACCTTAGTGAACAAACAGCATCAAGAAGACCAAGGAACACACCAGACAGGTCAGGGATACAGTTGTGGAGAAGTTTAAAGCAGGGTTAGGTTATAAAAAAAATATCCCAAGCTTTTAATATCTCACAGAGCACTGTTCAATCCATCATCTGAAAATGGAAAGAGTATGGCACAACTGCAAACCTACCAAGACATGGCCGTCCACCTAAACTGACAGGCCGGCAAGGAGAGCATTCATCAGAGAAGCAGCCAAGAGGCCCATGGTAACTCTGGAGGAGCTGCAGAGATCCACAGCTCAGGTGGGAGAACCTGTCCACAGGACAACTATTAGTCGTGCTTTCCACAAATCTGCCCTTCATGGAAGAGTGTCAAGAAGAAAGACATTGTTGAAAGAAAGCCATAAGAAGTCCTGTTTGCAGTTTGCGAGAAGCCATGTGGGGGACACAGCAAACATCTGGAAGAAGGTGCTCTGGTCAGATGAGACCAAAATTTAACTTTTTGGCCTAAAAGCAAAACGTTATTTGTGGTGGGAAACTAACACTGCATCACCCTGAAACATGGTGGTGGCAGTATCATGTTGTGGGGATGCTTTTCTTCAGCAGGGACAGGGAGCTGGTCAGAGTTGGTGGGAAGATGGATGGAGCCAAATACAGGCAATCTTAGAAGAAAACCTGTTAGAGTCTGCAAAAGACTTGAGACTGGGGCGAAGGTTCACCTTTCAGCAGGACAACAACCCTAAACATACAGCCAGAGCTACAATGGAATGGTTTAGATCAAAGCATATTCATGTGGTAGAATGGCCCAGTCAAAGTCCAGACCAAAATCCAATTGAGAATCTGTGGCAAGACTTGAAAATTGCTGTTCTCAGACGCTCTCCATCCAATCTGACAGAGCTTGAGCTATTTTGCAAAGAAGAATGGGCAAACATTTTACTCTCTAGATGTGCAAAACTGGTAGAGACATCCCCAAAAAGAAAGGAGGTTCTACAAAGTATTGAGTCAGGGGGCTTATCACAAATGCATGTCACAGTTTTCAGATATTTATTTGTAAAAAAAATATATATATATATTATTATTTTCCTTCCACTTCACAATTATGTGCCACTTTGTGTTGGTCTATCACATAAAATCCCCAAAAAATACATTTAATTTTTTTGTTGTAACATGACAAAATATGAAGTTATATGAATACTTTTTCAAGGCACTGTACCTGAGCCAAATCTTGATCTAGCGATGTGCACAAAAGCTGATGTAGTCCCGGTTTTCTAATTGGCGCAGAGGCAATCACAGCCGGGAGGGGAGGGCAGGAGCGAGCATGCACGAGTGCCCCCGCAGCAAGCAGCTTCAATTTGTTAGTGCATCTAAATCTGCTAGTACATTGAATACTGCTGCCCTCCAGGCTAACAATGCTGATGTTTAACCGGTTAACACCCGCCGCATGTACATATACGTCCACAGAATGGCACGTACAGGCATATGGGCGTACATGTACGTCCCCGCCTTTCCGCGGGTCGGGGGTCCGATCGGGACCCCCCCCCCGGTACATGCGGCGGTCAGTAACCCGCGGGGAGCGATCCGGGACGAGGGCGTGGCTATTCGTTTCTAGCCGCCCCCTCGCGATCGCTCCCCGGAGCTGAAGAACGAGGAGAGCCGTATGTATACACGGCTTCCCCGTGCTTCACTGTGGCAGCTGCATCGATCGAGTGATCCCTTTTATAGGGAGACTCGATCAATGACATCAGACCTACAGCCACACCCCCTACAGTTGTAAACACACACTAGGTGAACCCTAACTCATTCAGCGCCCCCCTGTGGTTAACTCCCAAACTGCAACTGTCATTTTCACAATAAACAATGCAATTTAAATGCATTTTTTGCTGTGAAAATGACAATGGTCCCAAAAATGTGTCAAAATTGTCTGAAGTGTCCGCCATAATGTCGCAGTCACAAAAAAAAATCGCTGATCGCCGCCATTAGTGGTAAAAAAAAAGTAATAATAAAACTATCCTCTATTTGTAAACGCTATAAATTTTGCGCAAACCAATCGATAAACGCTTATTGCGATTTTTTTTACCAAAAATAGGTAGAAGGCCTAAACTGAGGGAAAAAAAATTGTATATATGTTTTTGGGGGATATTTATTATAGCAAAAAGTAAAAAATATTGATTTTTTTTTCAAAATTGTCGCTCTATTTTTGTTTATAGCGCAAAAAATAAAAACTGCAGAGGTGATCAAATACCACCAAAAGAAAGCTCTATTTGTGGGGAAAAAAGGACGCCAATTTTGTTTGGGAGCCATGTCGCACGACCGCGCAATTGTCTGTTAAAGCGACGCAGTGCCGAATCGCAAAACCTGGCCTGGGCATTTAGCTGCCTAAAGGTCCGGGGCTTAAGTGGTTAAAGGTGTCACTGTTTCTTCTTCATCCAGAGTGTAGACCAGGTGAAAACAGAGCCTAAACAACATTTTTTTAAGGCAGCCACCACATTTATATTAATGGTTTTGGATTTAATACCGCTTTAATGTCATATCTGCCTGGATTTAAGCTTTAAGAAGTAGTAGAAGTATTAAAACACATGTATCTCTGTTGGATATCTTGCAGTAAATCTAGTGGCAATTTCCACTTACTGAGTGGCTCAAGGTTCAAAAAGCATTCAAGTGAACACCTCAAATAGCGGAACTATTATTGATCTCGGATTGAATTGGGAACTTCTGTATGTATGTGAAGCTCGTTATATTACTGCAGGTACCTTTAATTCTGTTTAGACACTAAAGTCTTTCTCTTTCGCAACTGGTAGATTTTAACCTATCAGCAGTAGAAAATTGTAAAAAATAAATAAATTACCGGAAGCGTCAGATCACTTAGTGTCATTTTTCTATTTGCTCTAAACGTGTTCAATAAGAACCAACACAGAGCTGTGTTACACATGCAAAATAACATATGTATGTGGAAAGCGGCATCTTTTAAGGCTGACCTCAAAACTTTATGGGCTTTGATCATGAAACTGAAATTCTGGAAAGCTTGGCGTTAGCATTTTATAGATGCTCTGGCTGTTTCCCATTACTGAACCCCGTCTCTGCAGCCCGATCTCCTGGGCCTATTTTGGAGGACTCATTTTCTGTATAATGTGAATGTTTATTTCTTTTTACAAGGTCTCTCCTTAATGCAGCAATGTTCAAAGCAATATAATACAAATTGTCTACTAATGCTGCGTACACACGATCGGTTAAACCGATGAGAACGGTCTGATGGACCGTTTTCATCGGACCAAACCGAACGTGTGTGGGCCTCATTGGTTTTTTATCCATAGGTTAAAAAAAAGCAATCTTGTTTTAAATTTAAAAATCCACACATGCTCAGAATGAAGTTGAAGCATGCTTGGAAGCATTGAACTTCGTTTTTTTCAGCACGTCGTTGTGTTTTACGTCACCGCGTTCTGACACAATCGTTTTTTTACCCGATGGTGTGTAGGCACGACTGACCATCGGTCAGCTTCATCGGTTAACCGATGAAAATGGTCCATCAGACCGTTCTCATCGGTTTGACCGATCGTGTGTACGCGGCATAAGGGGAACAAAACGTAGGACATATGCTCAGAGGCGGCTCTAAGCTTTGTGAGGCCCTAGGCAAAACTTGAAATGGGGCCCCACTCACGCCCAATAATTCAAGGACAAGAGCCTCTTCCCCACAACCCTGGCCGGTGGTTGTGGGGGTCTGCGGCCAGGGGACTTATCGGAATCTGGAAGCCCCCTTTAACAAGGCAGCCCCCAGATCCTGCTCTTTAATAACTAATGGGCGGGGGCCACCAGGTGATGTCACCAGGTGAACCCGCCCCTTGTGACGTCATTGACTCAGGGCATGCAGGGTCATTGACATCACAAGGGGTGGTGTCACCGATATTTACTGGTTGTTGGGGACGCTGGCAGCTCCGCTACTGAGTCGGGGCTCTTAACGCTGCCTGAGCACAACAGCGTTAAGGTCCCCTGTCCCTCAAAACTGGGGTAATGCATCAGGGAAGTTAGGCGGCCGCGAGGCTCTTGTGAGTGTGAGGCCTTAGGCGACCGCCTAATTTGCCTAATTAAAGAGCCGCCTCTGAATATGCTGTCTAGGCCAGAGGTGCCCAGCCTTACTGGGAATTCTGTTTTTCTAATGCCTAAAACCTATTTCATAGAGCCACCTATTCCATACCTTGCACTGATGGCAGGTAAAAAGCCACATGAAGTAGGGAAGGGTTAGAACCTCTGTCAGGTTTTATTTGTGTCTTCATGTCTGTCACCTGTATGAGGAGCTCAAAATTATGAGGGTGGCCTCTTGCACAATTCCTATCCGAGCACCCCTGGAAGTTGGGTCAGTGGCTGCTAGGGAAATGGAAGGGTGCAGGTGCCATAAAACTGAAAGCTTGAACTTGAGAGCTCTATTTTTAACAGAAGCACAGAAATAATCACAAGTCAAGTTTGGAAACAGTAAAGAAGGGGGGGGGGGGCACCAAGTCACAAGTAGGATCAAGGTCAGGAACAAGAATAGGTGAGCGTGTGGGGTGTGCCGGTAGTGCTTGGTCATGCCCTAATCCCCCGTGTGCTACTGGTTTCAGGGGTCCCAGACAGCATAGGAAATAGAAGTAGGCAGGGGAGGGGGTGACCGGTGCAGCAGGGGGGCTCTTTAAGGAACCAATACAGTTTTGTGTCTCTCCCTGCAACAGCTGAAAGCTGGCTTCTCCTCCTCTCCCTCTCGCCAAGTTTCAGCTGTTGGAGGGAGAGACACACAATGGGATTGGTTCTTAAAAATCACCCACACCACCCCGCTGCACCGATCACCCTGCCTGTCCAGGATTTGATCCCCCTGCAGCCAGGGCCTCCATGTGCTCCCCACTCCCCTACTCAGCGCTACCAGCTTCCCTCCACTCCTC
Source organism: Rana temporaria (assembly GCF_905171775.1). Classification (NCBI taxonomy): domain Eukaryota; kingdom Metazoa; phylum Chordata; class Amphibia; order Anura; family Ranidae; genus Rana; species Rana temporaria. Next base: position 60,569,744 of record NC_053489.1, read on the forward strand.
ATAAGCAGGCACACATGGCGGGGGATCTTCAGAATGGAGAGCGGGGTCATTTACCAACCCCTTCTTTTCCGAATGAACACAGTGAGTGATCAGTATTGATCATATACTGTGTTCATTCATAACTAAAGCCTAACAAACCATGTTTATTATGCTTCAGTTTGTGAATGAACAGGAGCCTCTGTAAAGAGCTTTCTGTCCATTCACTGTCTAGTGCAGCTGATTCTGCACAAAAAGGGACTAAGTAAGTAATATTTTTCATGTCCAAAAAGTGAGACATCAGGGGTCTGCTTAGACTCCTGATATTTTACCAAAGTCTCCCCACCCTAAACAACATTGTAATAAATAAATAAATAAATAAATAAATAAACAGTAATAAAAAAATAAAAATATTAAGGGCTTATTTACACGGGTCAAACTAAAAGACCATTTAGATCTCATGCAGGCCCATGGTTTAAATAGGCATCAAGGCACCAGTATCTGTGCATCCACGTGCCACTGTTGTGCTTGCATTTCTATGAGAGTGCACATAGTCTCCCACTTTGTTAGGCTCTCCGAGCCTTCTGGCTTGCATGATTTCTCTGACAGCCGACATGATGCTCCAGCCACTGTGTGTATCCCCAATGAGGAGATTCACCCCTCTTTAACTGTCCTGGTGACCCATGTCACTGGGGCTGAAAGCAATAGGAAATCCAAAATTATCACCTAAACAGGAAAGAGAATGAAATCACTTCCTGTTGTAACTAAAGAACAGGAAGTAAAGGGAAAGCTCCCCAATGTTACGCGAAAAGCAACACAAAAATTACAAATTTCAGGGTTATTAAAATACACTTATACATGCAATATTTTGAGTTTCAATCTTTTTTTCTTTTTGGTTACGCTGATTGGTTTATATATATTATTAAAATACACATTCATCTTTTTAGGAAAATTCCCCCTGCCTCCCTAGCCCCACAATACTCAGAGATGTGTTGCCCTTTCCGCAGATCCATACTTACATTCTCCGACAGCTACTGTAAATTTTTCCTGCATCCCGTTTAGTCTATGGAATGTTAGTACAAAAGCACTGTCAGCCGGGCACAAAAGTTTTACCAGCTGATCTGCAGACAAAATGGGAAATAGATGGGAAATCATCCAATGGTGACACACCAGCTTTGATGATCTGTACTCTGTACCCCCGCTGTCTTCTGGGAGACACACAGGGCCAGATCCACAAAAACCCGGCGCAGCGTAACTTTTTCAATTTAAGTTACATGGCCGGAGAATTTCTACCTAAGTGCCCGATCCACAAAGCACTTACCTAGAAATTTTCGGCTGTGTAACTTAAATCCGGCCGGCGGAAGGCGTTCCTATTCAAATGGGGCAAGTCCCATTTAAATTAGGCGCGTTCCCGAGCCGGCCGTACTGCGCATGCTCACGATGTCATTTTCCCGACGTGCTTAGCGCGGTTTTACGTTGCGCCGGGTTTTGAGAATCGCGACGGGCGTAAAAAAAATACGAGTTGTGGCGGGAAAAAAAAAAATTTGAAAAAAAAAAGACGGCGACGCGGGATAGAAGGGTCTACTTTTACAAGGCCTAAGTTTTTAGTTTAGGCCTTGTAAAAGCAGCCCTAATTTTACGATTGCAAACTAATACTTACGGAGAAAAAACGAAGCGTAAAAGCTTCGTGGATCTCCGTAAGTGCTAATTTGCATACCCAAAGCGACATTTCGACGAGAAATGCCCCCAGCGGCGGATGCGGTACTGCATCCTAAGATCCGACAGTGTAAGTCCCTTACACATGTCGGATCTTCTCCCTATCTTTTGGAAACTGATTCTGTAGATCAGTTCCAAAGATAGAAACAGTGATACGACGGCGTATCAGTAGATACACCGTCGTATCCCTTTTGTGGATCTGGCCCACAGTTCCCAGAACACAGCGGGGACCAGTGAAGATGCGCAGCGCAACTTGCATTTTCTTTGTTTTGTTTTGTCATCAGATGTTTTTTCTTCTGATACTCTTTTGCTAATCCCTATGTGTTCGTTGTATGCACAAAAAGGGTTAATAAAAATTACCTGATTAATTAAAAAAAAGACTTGTAAATTCATTCAGCTGTAGCTAATCATCTTCTCAATGGCACACAAAGCCATTTGACTTAACTGTGATCAGCTGTAGTCATTTTGATTATCTCAGCATGGAAAGAGCTTTCCTGGAGCATTTCAATCCCTGGTAGTGCAACTGAAGCAAACAATCAACTATGGGTGGCAATGCACTGTCAAAAGATCTCCGGGACTAAGTTGTGTACAGGGACAAGTCAGGAGATGGATGCAAAAAAATCTCAAAGCCTTTATCAATGCCTAGAAGCACAGTGAATTATATTATTAAGAAGTGGAAGGTATTTGGTACAACACAGACCCTTCCTGGATCAGGACTTTGCTCCAAACTGGATGAAAGAGCCAGGAGGAAATTGGTCAGACATGCTACCAAGAGGCCTACAGCAACTCTAAAGCAGTTGAAGCAGTTTATGACAGAGTGGTCATTGTGTGCATTTGAAAACAATATAAAAAAATTCTCCACACATGTGGCTTGTATGGGAGGGTTACAAGAATGCACCTTGAAGATTCTGAGGCCACATGGAAAATAGTGTTATGGTCATATAAGACTAAAATTGTAATATTTGGCCTCAACATCACCAAGCGATATGTCTGGCGGAAATCCAATACAGCTCGCCATCCAAGTAGTTGAAAGAGAAGAAGGTGAATGTCCTTGCATGGCCTAGTCAGAGCCAAGCCTTAAACCCCATTGAAGATCGGTGGAATGACTTAAAGACTGCAGTCCACAAACGGTCACCATCAAATGTAACTGAACTTAAGCAGTTCTGCAAACAAGAGTGGGCAAATATTGCAAAGTCTAGGGCCCAGATTCTCAAAGGGCTTACGACGGCGCAACGCCATGTACGCCGTCGTAAGTCCTAATCTGGGCCGTCGTATCTATGCGACTGATTCTTAGAATCAGTTACGCATAGATATCCATTAGATCCGACAGGCGTAAGGCTCTTACGCCGTCGGATATTAAATGCAATTTTTTTTTTGTCCGCTTTTTTGTCCCCGTCGAGTATGCAAATTAGCTAGATACGCAAATTCCCGAACCTTATGCGCGGCCAACGCAGTAAAGTTACGACGTTTACGTTAGGCTTGTCCCGGCATAAAGTTGCCCCTGGGTATATGAGGCGCAATCAATGTTAAGTATGGCCGTCGTTCCCGCGTCGAAATTTGAAAATTTACGTCGTTTGCGTAAGTCGTCCGTGAATGGGGCTGGACGCCATTTACGTTCACGTCGAAACCAATGACGTCCTTGCGACGTCATTTGGAGCAATGCACCCTGGGATATTTTACGGACGGCGCATGCGCAGTACGTTCGGCGCGGGAACGCGCTTAATTTAAATACTACATGCCCCCTACCCGCCTAATTTGAATTAGGCAGGCTTGTGCCAGGTGATTTACGCTACGCCCCGCAACTTTACACGCAAGTGCTTTGTGAATAAAGCACTTGCCTGTTAAACTTGCGGCGGCGTAACGTAAATGAGATACGTTACGCCCGCACAGTTTTGCGCGATTCTACAAAAATCTGGGCCTTGATGTGCAAAGTTAGTACTAGAGACATATCCCAACAGACTAAAGGCTGGAATTAAAATAAAAGGGGGCTCAACAAAATACTGGCATAAGGGGCCAGATCCACAAAAGAGATACGCCGACTTAACTCGATTTTTCTAAATTTACACGGCGTGTATCTTTGCGCCCGATCCTCAAAACGAGAAGCGCCTGAAATTCGGGCTTTTCCGTCCTACCTAAAAATATTACGCCGGCGCATTCTCGTGCGCAAATTACGCTAGGCACGCCGCTTTATTTGATAGGCAAAGATGCAAATGAGGGAGATAGGGCGATCCACAGAATTAAGTGTGTGCGCCGTAGATTACGCCCTGTGCGCACCTGTTAGTTTTTTGGTGGGATTTTACACTTTATAAAAGCAGCCCTAATTTTACACATGCCGTCTGAATGTCTGCTGAAGCAACACCATTCAGGAAGAGCTCAGCACACACACGTTCAGGACTGAAATCTCTCTGCCAAAATGCCAGGACCAGCAATGATACTAGCTGCATTAGTTGATATAGAGACACAAAGAAGGAGGAGGGCACAGAGGAGGAGGAGGAGGGCACAGGAGAGGGTCTACCGCCCACGGCAAGATTTGTTTGGCATGCCTGCTTGTGAAGTTTACCGCAACTACAGATTTACCCGTGAGGCCATCCTGGAATTAACAACAATACTTCAGGATGATCTTACCAGTCCAACCCAACGCTCCCATGCACTGCAGCCACTCACCAAAGTACTGGCCACTTTGCATTTTCTGGCCACTGGCTCATTCCAACGCACAAGTGGAGGCGTGGCTGGGATGGCACAATCCTCCATCAGCAGGTGTGTGCACCAAGTGGTCCCTGCAATCCTGCGGCGCATGGGAAATCAGTTTCAGAAACCCACCCAGGAGGATCAGCGTTTAAAGTCAATGACCGACTTTTATCACATTGCCAGATTTCCACGCACCATTGGGGCCATTGATTGTACCCATGTGGCACTACAACCACCCCATGATACTGAGCACATGTTCCGGAATCGTAAAGGCTGGCATTCCATTAATGTGCAAGTCATCGTAGATGCCCATGGCCTCATCTGGCACGTCTGTGCTAAATTTCCTGGATCCTGCCATGATAGTTACATTTACCGGCAGACCCAGATCTCAAGAGATTTTGACCAGAACATGTATGGAGACAGCTGGCTGATTGGTGAGTGACATGTGTGTCAGGTATGTCCCCCCCATGATGCTGACATCACAAGGGGCACATGCATGACTAATATCCTCCTGTCTTTTCCCTTACAGGTGACTCAGGATATGCCTTGGGACCTCATCTAATGACCCCATTCAGGAACCCCCAAACCCCAGGAGAGCAACGCTACAACCAGGCGCACATACGAACCCGGGGAGTGGTTGAACGGACCTTTGGGCTTCTGAAGTCCCGCTTCAGATGCCTGGATAAGTCTGGGGGTACCCTGCTGTATTCCCCTGACTTTGTGTGCCAAATAATTGGGGCATGTTGCATACTCCACAACTTTGCCCTCAGAAGGGGACTGCATATTGACTTATGTAATGACCTGACCCCTGACCCAGGCAATACTATCCCAACCAACTCTACCCGGTCTGCTGAGGGCACAACAGCTAGGAGACGCCTTGCAGAAGGCATTTTTTCCCAGTAAATGTACATGATTAATGTCACAATAAGTATGTATTTTTTCACTGTAAATGCACATCAATAAAGTCACAATGATAATGCATGAATGCACACCACTGTGGTTCCTTGCACAGACACATCACATGCACATCGAATTGGATTAGATCCAAGTCCCCCCCCCCCCCTTGGGACTTGGGAGCAGTAACGCCACGCCACGGCTCCAATTATGTCACTGTGCATTCATACACCATTCAGGAACCTGGGATTGCACTTCTCCCTGGTCCTGGGGATCCCTTCTCCACCAAAACTGAGGGTGACAACCTTAATTTCTTAGGAATGCCACCCCCCCACATTCACACATCATTCACACACATAAACCAAATCATAAGTACAGAAGACCAAATTTAAAAAAAAAAAAAATGCATAAACAAAAAAAAAAAAGTATCCCAGCAAATTTATTAGCGACGGCGATTGCTACGCCTTGGCTGGGCAGGGGCACGGGCAGGGGCACGGGCAGGGGCACGGGCAGGGGCACGGCCACGGCCACGGCCACGGCCACGCCGTCGCGGAGGATGTCCATTGGGGGGGTGTTGAGCTGGGGAAGGAGGAGCCTCCTGGGGGGGTTGAGCTGGGGAAGGAGGAGCCTCCTGGGGGTGTTGAGCTGGGGAAGGAGGAGCCTCCTGGGGGGGTTGAGCTGGGGAAGGAGGAGCCGCCCCTGCTGGCCTGCCCTCCATGGCCCCTGCAATGAGAGTGAGACAGGCAGTGAGGGCAGCCGCATTGGCCTGGCCAGACCTTGTATTGTCCTGCACAGCCTGGGTCAGGGCACTCAGCTCATGGGCCACGCGCGTTGTGGCGGTCTGTATGTCATTCAAACATGTAATGACCGCCGTTGAGTTGGTGGCCACATCACCGAGTGCCTCCATCATTTCACCCTGGCTGTGCTCCATCTGCGTCAGTTTTTCCAGAATTTTTCCAAGAATGCGGGTCTGCCGGGCATTGTCCTTCACCACACTGGCCGACAGACGCTCGCCCACAGCCACGGTCTCCTGGGTTGTCCCCCTGGCTGCCGCTGAGTCTTGCGGGCCTGGAGGAGGGGAGAGAGTGACCCTGGTGACTGGAGGCCTGTTGGGGGAGAAGTGGGAGGGGCTACCCCTGATGGTGGCCTGACTGGTGCCAGCCTCAGGGGTAGTCTCAGGGGAAGACTCAAAGGTCATCATATCAGTGGCCAGGAGGACTTCCCGGCCAATCTGCATATTTTCCTCCTCCTCCCCCTCATCATCCTCCTCCCACTCAACCTCCTCCCCCTCAACCTCCTCCCCCTCAACCTCCTCATGAGTGGAGGTTTGGCCAATCCCCTCCCCTGGGGAATCCTGCCCTTCTTGGGACTCATCATCTGCCTGTCTTGGGGGTGGTGCTGCAGCCTGGCCCGATGGGCCTGCAACCTCCTGGCCTCCAACCTCCTGGCCTCCAACCTCCGGGCCTCCAACCTCCTGGCCTCCAACCTCCTGGCCTGGAACCTCCTGGCCTGGAACCTCCTGGCGTGTAACCTCCTGGCGTGTAACCTCCTGGCCATCTGTGGAGGACACAAAACAATCACATGTTTGAGGAACCACACACTTGGCACATCTTCCCTTCCCCCACCCACACATGCTAATCAACAGAGAAAAAACCAAAAAACCTACCTGTCCTCCTAGGAACATCTGACGTATAGCCAGGCAGGCCCACCACCTGCTGTGGGTGGAAACACTGGGCCACTGCCCATTCCTCCTCCGTCAGTCTGACTGGGCAGGGTCCCCCTCCTCCAGTGCCCCTGGTATGGGCGTCGATCCTTGCCATCTTAGTCCGGACGACGCTTCTCAGATCATTTATTTTTTTCTGTATGCCAGCGGGGGTCCTAGTCTCCCCCCCCCCCCGCCGCATTGATCTGGTCCGTGATCTTTTTAAGAAGCTGCCTCCTCCTGGCCGGGGTGGTGTTCTGGCTCTCAGGGCCATGCAGAAATCGCCCATATTTCACAATGCCCCGAGCAAGAATTTGCTTCTCTCCCAGGGTGAAATTAAGCTTCCTGCGTTTAGGGGGCATCTCATACACCACCCAGCAACAACAAACACACCCGACAAACAATCGACAATACACACCCAAAAACCTGACAAAAATCTATACCACAAAAAAATAAACAAAATCTAAACACACAAGGACACAGCTAATAGTAATTCAAAAAGAAACACGCACCAACAAACAAACAAAAAACAAACCCCAAAAAACAAACACCAAAAAACAATCAGCAAAAACAATAACAAACAAATTAAATAAATACACTTCTCAAAAACAAACAACAACTAGACTCTCCAACTCCTCAAACACTTTTCTCACAAACACAACTTACCAACACACAAACAAACAGAGCAGAAGCAAATTGCTCATGGAAGGGGAACAATGGGATATACTTTAGCAAGGGAAGTGTGTGTGTGTGGTGCTTTTTAGACACAGGGCGATCCTCAAACTAAGTACACTTGGCCTTTTACCTATCTCACTGATTGCGCCGAGATCAGTTCTGCACATGCCCAGTGAGGTCCCGATTCGTGCGCGCATGCGCAGTACGGCCGGCGCCTCATTTGCATGGGGTCACGGCTCATTACAATGAAGCACGCCCACTTCCTTCCCACTTGCAAAAACCCCGCCTTACGCCTCTGAATTTAAGTTACGCTGGCGCACATTTAGACGCAAATGCGCTGTGGATACGGCACTTACGACACCAACTTAGGGCAACGTAACTTAAATCACATAAGTTAGGACAAACTAAATTTGCACCGCTGGCTGAGGATCTGGCCCAAGGAGTATGATCCTTTTTCCAACTCAGTTAGTTTTAAACTTGTTTTTACGTATCTTTAGTTACTTCCTGGTTTCCAGGCCAAGACAAGTGATGCCATACATCCCAGTAGTCTTCAGGAGAGGAGGAGGACACCCTCCTGCCTGCATGCCTGTGCTAAGGGCAGATGGAATCCAGGAAGTAAATGCTACATTAACCATCTGCCCTAACTCAAGATGGCTGCGGGTTAGAAATGCTAGGGGGTGTTGTTCAAGATGATTTCTTAACAAAATAAAGCATGGAGATGGGTGAGTTTGCTTTGGATATTCAAATTTAATTGAATAGCATTTTTGTTTTTCAATTTTAAGTAGACTTTTATGTTTCCTTTGTCCCACCTCAATATATACTACTCAGTTATGGTGTTTTTTTAGACATTAGAATGTTCTTTTAGGCTCCTGCACTTTACACCCTGTGTAGTTACTGGCAGATTTACAACTTGAAATACCATGAAATAGGTTTTAGACAAGGAAAAGTTTACAGGATAGAAGCCTAGTAATTGCTCAGCACAGTCTGTGTCTGCCTCTGTTTTACTTAAAGCTTCAGCTCATTGAGCCAGCCTCATGGCGAAGCTCAAAGTGGGCTTGTACACACAAAAAATGGTTTGCTAAAAAATTCTCAATGTTTTGTTAAAACCTTTGGGATTTCAATGAGATTTCATGTTACCCTTACCCTAAGACACATACTGTACATCACATTTTGTAAATTCCTTAGCAGTTGTTAGAGTATTCCAGCCTCCACAGGCATTAAATATTATTTCTAAAACTGAACACAGAGAGCCTTGCCTATCAGCAGGGAAATGTGATGGGATTGAGATGTGTAACCTCTGTACCACTATAGTCTTTGACCTTCATCTGCTTGGATGCAATGGGGAACTGGTGTTAGGGTTCATCTTGGGGTTAGCTAAATTATAAGCCCCATGGGTGAGAAAATGAGCTTCAAATGGTTGCAAGGCTGGCTGATGGGGAGAAGTTGAAGCTTTAGTATTTTGGCATAGAGAAAGGACAAAGAATGATTGCTTTCAATTTAAAACCAAGAAAAAACTATTATAAAGCACTAATAATGTATATTAATTTTAGAAGGTCAATATCACTATTTTTAGTTAAAGCAACCCTGTCACTGAAAAAAAAAAAAACACATAAAATAGAATGAAAAAACTGAAAGTACTTATTGGTTCCTGTACTCATTTGTAGAATCTGTGCTCCTCTGCAGAGCAATGTTGCCAGGCCCAAAAGATCCTAATACAATGTAAAAATACAATAATACAATATATAATAATGTTAAAATAATAAAATATATAATGTAAAGTTTAACTTTCATGGCAACATCTCCATCCGTGGATCTCCCTACCTGGATGATCTGTGTATCAGCGTTTTATCGACGGCTTACATTTTACCCCCTTCTTTGAAGCTTGCTTTGTTTAAAATTTTAATTGGCCTCTATGGATCGGCCTGATATGTTCAGTCCCTATCTCTGACGGATAAATATATACACGGTTCAATTTATGCCGGTATCTACATTACACCGGGATAAATTTTAGAAGGCAACTTGCTCTCACCCGAATACATTGCTAAGCTATATTTGAAGGCTACAGCTACCTATCACAATTTAATCATCATCAGTCTTTAAATATCTAATTTATTTTGACATGAAACTATACTAGCTCCTGAAGAAGCATTTTTCACGAAACATGTAGAGCTTGAATTCTGCTACAATCTAGTACAGTCATATATGTCTGTTGGGACGTATACTGACACCTCTGACCACTACTGGAGAATTTTTTAGTCCTCATTGTAGCTATGTTGCAGTTTTTATATTGTTGTGGTAGTTTCTTAGTTTTTTATGAAATTATGTATTACATTTTCAATAAAATGAGTGTATATTTTTAGATAATTGGTGCCTGCAAAGTAAATGTTTCCTGTTTTCCAACAATCAACCCTAAAGTTTAACTTAAACAGCTTCACATAAGCAAAAACAACAGAAAGAAATATCAGTCTCACCGACTTGCAGAGCTCAGAACTGCTATCACAGTTAAAGGGGTTGTAAAGGTAAAAAAAAATTCCCTAAATAGCTTCCTTTACCTTAGTGCAGTCCTCCTTCACTTACCTCATCCTTCGATTTTTGCTTTTGAATGTCCTTGTTTCTTCTGAGAAATCCTCACTTCCTGTTCTTCTATCTGTAACTACACACAGTAATGCCAGGCTTTCTCCATGGTGTGGAGAAAGCCGCTTGAGGGGGCGAGCAGGAGGGTAAGGGGAAGTTCCATTCGGATGGCGCCACCCTTTGGGCTGCTTTTGCTGATATCGTGTTAGTAAAACGATTTGCGCTTTTCAGTCTGTTACATCGTGATGAATGTGCTTACTCCATTACGAACGCTAGTTTTACCAGAACGAGCGCTCCCGTCTCATAACTTGCTTCTGAGCATGCGCGTTTTCACGGCGTTAAAGCCCACACGCGACCATTTTTTACGACGTTAAAAACGACAACGTTAAAAACGTCGTGAAAAATTAGAGCATGTTCTAAATTTTTAATGCCCATTTTTTACATCATGAAAAATGCTCTGGAGCCCACACACGATCGTTTTTAATGACATAAATTTTATTTTTATTTTTTACAACCCGAAAACCGGTCGTGTGTACGTGGCATAACTCACGTTTAGCTGCATTTTGTTTACAGGTGTTTTTAATGGAGATACATTTTTAACTATTTGAAAAGAAAAACAAAGCACCCCAGGTGACCATGGGAAGATTTCCCCTCTATTAATTTTCCAGGGACAACCCAAAATTTGGGATTTTCTTTACTTTCACTCTCAATGAGAATGGTAACCAGCACAAATAGAGAGTGTGATACTCCCTAACAGGGGCACAGACAGCAATAAAAACTAATAGGTGTTCTAATCCCTCACCACTCTATCCAGAACAAAAAAGAAAACGTTTTGGATATACTTTAAATGGGCTTTACGGAGCTATGCTTCTATCCTCAGGACCCTTACCTCATGACAGCATTGGGTGGCGGTGTAGGGGTTCAGAGGATAGAACCAGGCATCTGAAACTCCTGAAAGCTTGGAGTTTCAAAGCTCAAATGGGCTGTAGTGTTGGAACAGATGGCAGGTCAGATAAACAAGCCGCTGTAAGGGCCAGATTCACGTACACTCGCGCAAAACTGCGGTGGCGTAACGTATGACATTTACGTTACGCCGCCGCAAGTTTTACGGGCAAGTGCTTGATTCACAAAGCACTTGCCTGTAAAGTTGCGGCGGCGTAGCGTAAATCCCCCAGCGCAAGCCTGCCTAATTCAAATGATCCGGGTAGGGGACGTGGATCATTTAAATTAGGCGCGTTCCCGCGCCGAATGTACTGCGCATGCGCCGTCCCTAAAATTTCCCGACGTGCATTGCGCTAAATGACGTCGCAAGGACGTCATTGGTTTCGATGTGAAAGTAAATGGCGTCCAGCCCCATTCACGGACGACTTACGCAAACAACGTAAAATTTTCAAATTGCGACGCGAGAACGACGGCCATACTTAACATTGGATACGCCACCTAGGGGGCATGTTTATCTTTACGCCGCGCATCTCTTACGGAAACGGCGTAAATTTACTGCGACGGGCAAGCGTACAATCGTTAATCGGCGTAACGACTCATTTGCATATTCTACGCCGACCACAATGGAAGCGCCACCTAGCGGCCAGCGTAAATATTGCACCCTAAGATACGACGGCGCAGGCCGTCGTATCTTAGGCATGTTTAAGTGTATCTCAGTTTGAGAATACATTTAAACATACGACGGGCTTAGATTCAGAGTTACGTCGGCGTATCTACTGATACGCCGGCGTAACTCTTTGTGAATCTGGGCCTAAATGTCCTAATTGTTACAGGTTCCATACACTACATGTGCACTCGTTTTCATCCGAATGCATTTTTGTCCTAATTTCGGGTATTTTCGTTATCGGTTTAACAAACGAACGTGCAGAATCTGTAATCCAAAAGATCTGACATAAAAAAAATGCTTTATTTTTGTTTTCCTTGCGACAACAGTTCAATATAGATAGGAGATTCGACATGATGCTGACAATAGCGATCTGTGTCTATAGAACCTGTGGTCGAATGTGCCTACCCTTAACTCTATTAGTCCAAGATTATTCTACATAGATAGAAAAGATTCGACATAGAGAGAAAAGATTCGACATTATAGAGACAGTGTTGGGGTAGACCATTCGACATGGACGAAGATTCGATGAAGCAGCAAAAAACATACAAACGTTGAATCTGTCATTGAAGGCTTATGGCGTCTGTCGAAAGTTCTAAAAAGATTTGACAAGCAGCTAAACTGTACGACGCCGCAATCATCCATTTCTGGTCAAATGCTCTGCCCACAAGCTATGGACAAATGCATTTTTTAACGAAACAAAATAAAAACTAATTTCGGGAGTAACTAAATACATTTGTTTTTCGGATGGTAACAAAATATTTCAGTGTGCATGTGTCTACTACATACCACCAAGCAGGGCAGTTATTTAATAATTTATTATTTTACAGTAATACCTTGGATTGCAAGTAACGTGATTAAAGAGTGTTTCACAATACAAGCTAATATTTAAAAAAAATCTTGACTCGGTTTGCGAGTGTTGTCTCACAAAGCTAGCAGGATTCAAGCCTCTGTGATGTGCAGTACTGCATTTGGCCAGAGGTGCAGGGGCGCCGGTGACACTCAGAGCCATTCGGATACACTCGGAATCCTCTCCAAGGATTTCCAAGTGTATCCGACAATACTATCTCTGAGTATTTTCGATTCTCTCCGGCCACATGGGGTACTGCATACAATAGAAGTCAATGTGGAACGAACTGTCTTCGTTTCCATTGACTTCAATGGGGAAACTCGCTTTGAAATGCGAGTGCTTTGGGTTGCAAGCATTCTCCAGGAACAGATTATGCTCGTAATCCAAGGTTCCACTGTATTTGTTTTTCACAGTTTGCTCTGAACATCTCAGATGTCCTTTGTTTGCTAATCTCAGTCAGAAGGTGGTATTACTCTCCATATTTGGAACTTTTCATAAGAAGTGTCTTACATTGTAAACACACAGTATCACCCTCTGTGCTCTATTAATGTCTTGCAGACATTTTAAAAGGAATCTGTCACCAAGAACTGAATGCTCGGACATGGACCAGATAACTAATTAGAAACAGATTTTTTTTTGGCTAAGTTTGTGTCTGTATTGTACTAGTACACTCTGCAAATAAATGATGTCTGGGTGTGGTCAATGTGAATAATTATGTGTAGTATGCAGGAGCATACTTGGACACAACAAGAATAATCATATAGATGAAAATGTATACATATCAAAAACCATTGAATAAGTAAAAAATTAAATATTTTACAAATTAGACATAAAATCATATTGTACATACAAATAAATGCAGATTTTAATGTAGTATACTTTTTTGGGTTTGTGATATTTACTGACTGATTGTGAAATGAGCCAGTACCAAAACACCCCGCATTGATTTTGATGGCATGCAATACCGCATGCGGCCAGAGGTGGGGGGGGGGTTGCCGAAAAAAGGCCTGAGGACACCTCGGCAAACCTTGGAAAGACTTTGTTCCTGAGATTTGCCGAGGTCAACCGAGCTGTCCTCGTGCCTTTCTGTGCATTTCCGAACGGCTGCAATCGGCGGCGTTTGGCTTCGCTCGGCTCCGGTGCCGTCCCACCTCAGGCCAAACGCAGTACTGCACACCGCTTTGGCCTGAATCGTGCTCGTTTCGCGAAATGCTCCGGTTCCACTGTATAGGGAGGGGTGTTGACTTAGAAGTACAACTGAACTGTGCAAAACATTGTAATTATCACAAGCATGTATTTGTATGTAAAATATGATGATAGCCTGCTCTGGGGAGAGGTTGCAGCCCTCTCCTCACCTGGACCTCTCTCCAAAGGAAGACTGGATCATGAGCCTGTGTGTGCTTCAGATATAAATACAGGGACCCAGCATGCCTTGTGGCACATCCCCTTCTAATTGGCCAGGGCTGTACAGTAGGGATGAGCTCCGGCGTGTTCGCACACTCCACGTGCAGAGCCCGCTAGGAAGTCGGCATGGTGCTGCGCTAATCACAGGCAGTGAGTAATTTCCCGATCTCTGCAGCTGCGCATCGGGACAATGTCTCCCTGCCTGTGATTGGCTCAGAGCCGTGCCGACTTCCTGGCGGGCTCTGCATGTGGAGTGTGCGAACACGCCGGAGCTCATCCCTACTGTACAGACATTCATGCTCTCATCTGGCAGGTTTCCACCCTCTGTCCAATATACTTCATAGCTATTGGATCAGTGTGGAACTTTAAAAGACAGCATGAGCAGCACCAGAGCACACTGAGCAGACTCCATCAATCAATCAATCACAGACTCTGTTAATCAGACAGCACATACATTTGCCTAACGTGTCTCCGTGTTAAGCAGAGAAACCAAAAACAATATACACTCACTCTAGCACCTACCTAGGGGCCGCTACATAGGCATTTTTTTAAAGTTACAAAATTACAGTTTTAAGTGCAAATTTTCAGTATTTAGGTTAGAGATAAGTATAATATGCAATTAGCATATGCAATTAACATGTTTATTATTTTATATATAGTAAGTAGCTCAGGGACAGGACTGAGGAGGGCAATAAATTAGAATGGGCAGGCAGACACACAAGAAATTGACTCTCACAGTGACACTGACAGCAGTATGCAGAAGCACAGATGATGATGACACCTCACCGACACGACACATCCCCTCCTGAGTCACAGTGACAGTCTTTCTCCATGCCAGTTGGTCCCTTCAGTCCACTTTAGTCCAAACAGCATTGACAGCCCCGCTCCCTGCTTGCCTTGCTCCTGTCCCTCAGACCCGCTTGGCTCCCTTACACACCATGACATCACCCGACACACTCAGGCAATGCCTCCGCCAGACCCGCCTCTCACCGGAACCACCCAAACACACTGTAGCAAGCACACAGATGGTCTCAGCCGGCCTTGGACCAAACTGCACATACGCAATTCCAAGCCGAGCATCACAGCCATATGTTTAACTGGCAACTTTTTCCTTTCACTGGCATTTATTGGCAGGAGAAAAGTGCCAGTTTTTTACTGGCTGCTAGTAAACATACTGACGGTTGGCAACACTGGGGTAAATGCTTCTTATCTCCCAAAGCTCTTTAAAGCCTCTGAACTTCAGATGCTGATCTGGGAACTTCAAAATCTGAAGGAAACAAAAAAATATGTTCTCTGTTTAGATTCAATACTCTGGAACTCCTCACTCTGCATCTATGAGAACTCTATGTAATCTTTAATCCTACTGGCATGGCACTAGAACCCCCAGCTTTTGACTGTCAGGCAGATGTTAAGGAGAAGTATGGGGTTTTCAAAAAAACAAACATACATACTCACCTCCATGCTACAGCATCACTATGTAGCTCTAAGCCTAAAAACTGAGAAATCATATGACCATTGATCACTCTCATACAGCTCTGACTGACAGTCACCACTCTCTGCTCTGCCCCTCCAGTGCTCACTGGAGTTTGAGGCTGGGGGAAGGGGGGGCAGATGCAGCTGGCTTCAGCTCTCAGTCAAGCTGATTGCAGCTGATTTATTCCCCTTTCACATTGGCACCATCTAGTTCAATCAGCTGGGGATCCACTTTTGAATTGGCACAGAACAGACTGGATGTCACTTTTGAGACATACGTGTTAGTTTTCTGCTGCTTTTTGGTTCCATGTAAGGAATATGAGTGGCCAGATGTAAATGGAACTGCATTTGAATATATGGAAAAGAAAACATTACTTTATTTTTTTGCATCAGAATGAATTTTTTTAGGCCAATCGAATGTAAACACAAGTCTGTTTACATCTGGCCACCTATAGACTAAAATAGACCTTCAATCAAGTCTGCCTGAAAAACTGACAGACAGATCTTATCAGATCGCCCGTGTGAAAGGGTTCCACACATGGGGGATAGCACGCAGTAGGGGCACAGCTCACATGGGACTGTAGCAGCTGGAACTGATTTGTATGTTGAAGCTTGAACTATTTGTGTTAATACCAATATGTGAATTCCAGTGATGTGAACTTTTATGCTACCAACAATTCGGATTTTATCAGTAAAGAAGTTAAAAAAGCTAAGAAATGTCTCCTTAGGCTCCATGCACACTAGCATTTGTTTAAGCTCCTATAAGCTGTTATTAGCATTTTTTCTGCTCCTAGAAGCTAAATAGTGTTATCCTATGTGTCCATGCACACTACTTTAAGCTATTAGCATTTTTTGAGCTTGTATTAGACAAGTGGGGTACTGAAATAAGTCTCATTGAGGCAGAGGGCAAAGCCTATACCTGAGAAGTGTGTTGCAAAAGCAGGTTTGGGCAAAGAGTGGGTGGTAGTCTGGTGTCACTGTTAGTGGACAGGCCAAGCAGGTTCCATGGGCACACTCATGAGATAATCTGGGCTACTGTTATACGGTCCTCAGTGATGGGATAAGGACAGCCTAAGGATCAGATGGAACCCCTAAGAATTTGAGGTCTCGCAATGTGTGAAGAAAAATGTCAGGTCTACTTTCCAAAAAAACTGTTTTTTGGGTGGCCTGCCCTTCAGACTGGTTGTATTAAAAATATATAGTTAATGGGTGCTGCCAGGCTCGTCCCTTGAAGGAGCTGTGCCACCAGACTGCTAAGCAATGCCACCTGCCTGCCTGCTGGCCACCACAAAGTTCACAGACAAGCATGAATGGATAGTTGAAAATGGGATTGGAACGGTGGGAATCAGCAATTTTTGCCCAGGAGGCATTAGGCGATGTGGTTTACTGTAATCGTTCAGAGGTTGGGAGCAAGCTGAATAAACTAGAGGAGTTTGGAACCTAAAAAAGTGTAAAGACAGCTAGTGAAATATTTTCTCCACTGACGGGAGAAGTAACAGACACAAATGGAGCCCTAATTGACAACCCCGGTCTGGGAAACAAATCCTGCTATGATGAGGGATGGTTAATAAAGATGACTGTAGATGTTCCCTCCGAACTGGATGAGCTGATGAGCGAAGATGCATATGAGAAATATGCAAAGTGCATTGAGGAACACTGATCCCATGAAGGAACATGTCCAGCTAGACATCTTAGTCATGTTTAGCGTCAGAGTAGCAGTTTTTGCCCATGTCGGCGCTATGTGCTATCTACTGATTCCCAACAATACAGCCTAGGTAACAGCGATCACCGGTCAATTGGCTTCAGTATAAATCACACAAATAGGAAACATAAGGGGAATACAAAGACACTGAATGTTAAACGAGCCAACTTCCCTACACTACAAACCTTGCTAGAAGGCATAAATTGGGATAAAATCTTAGGAACAAAGAACACTGAGGAGAGATGGGTTTGCTTTAAGAGCAAATTAAATAAGAGCATTAGCCAATGCATCCCATTGGGTAATAAATTTAAAAGAGCGAGCAAAAGTCCTGGATGACTTAACTCCAATGTAAAAATGCATATAAATGCAAAGGAGAAGGCCTTTATAAAGAATGCAACAAGAAATGTAAGGGTGCAATTAGGGTGGCTAAGATAGAACATGAAAGACACATAGCGGAGGAGAACAAAAAAATCCCAAGAAATTCTTTAAGTATGTAAACAGTAAAAAAGGGAGGACAGACCATATTGGCCCCATAAAGAATGAAGAAGGACATCTGGTTTCAAAGGATGGGGAGATGGCGAAGGTATTGAATTTATTCTTCCCCTTAGTCTCCACAAGGTAATCGGGGGGCTTTAGTAACCAAAACTGCAGTGTCTATCCTCATGACACATCACAGGAAGCACCGCCATGGTTAACAAAGGACAGAATTAGACTTGGGAAACCAGCGGGGCCAGATGGCTTGCACCCGAGAGGACTTAGGGAACTCAGTCAAGTAATTGCCAGACCATTGTTCCTAATTTTTTACTGACAGTCTACTGACTGGAATGGTACCAGCTGATTGGAGAAAAGCCAATGAAGCACCAATATTTACAAAGGGCCCAAAATACATACCTGGGAATTACAGACCAGTTAGCCTAACATCAATAGTATGTAAGCTCTTGGACGGGATGATAAGGGACTATATACAAGATTTTAGTAATGAGAACTGTATCATTAGCAGTAATCAGCATGGATTCATTAAGAATTGTTCTTGCCAAACCAATCTATTAACATTCTATGAGGAGGTGAGTTGCCATCCAAAAAAAAAGTCAGATGGAGGCTACACACGGCTGGACTTTCCTAGAAAAAAACTAAAATGGGACTTTTTTTCTCGGAACATCCAGCCGTGTGTACAAGGCATTACAGTTATTACCTGTATACTAAAGTAAATGTGAGCTTTGGCTGAAGGAGACTCCTTTCTGCTTCTCCAGCACTAACTCTTTTATCTATTTGGTTTTGCTTTTCTCATCATCCTCTGTTCATTCTAGAGATAACCTTAACTCATACAGCATGTGTTTTGAGGAATGATACTTTGGAAGTGTAAAAACTATTGTGTATCAGACCAAATGGAAAAAGATGTTTTCTGCTGTTTTCTATTGGCTATGAAAAGACTAACCAGGCTGAAAAAGCGTAGACAAAAATCCATTTGGGACTGATACGATGGTTTATATAACCCCATTACAGTCATTTAAAACCTCTCATCTGTGTATTAGTGGTTAGTTTGCTGTCATTTAGTCTGTAAAAATATGTTGTCTTAGCACACAAGAGCGATACAAGGTTGAGACAAGGCCAGAATTTTACCGGCTCGGCTTGTAAAAATAGGACTTGTTGCAGGCGATAAATAAGAAAGGAGTAATAATAACATTATTTTCACTAAGAAAAGGTGGAAAGATTAGAGTGATGAGTCAAACATCTTTATATGAAGGCAGAACTCCATGATCACACATTGGCTGTTGTATCCTTTGTTGGAATAAAGTTACAATTCAGCTGCACCTGCATGACCAATTCAATCAGCATAAAACTAAGCAGGGCTGTTGGAGGGGGGGGGGGGGGGGGGGGTAAAGCTAGAACTTTGTTTTAGGGTGACAGCAAGGTTGCTGTATTGAAATAAAGTACCATCAATATATGAAAAGTTATAAGTGCTACCTTCATCCCATCAAAATGTAAATAGAGAAAGGGAGAGGCTATATTTGGACTTTAAAAGGTACCATATATAAACTGATATTACACAGTCCAAGTTAAGATAATTACAAAAGTTTTTCATTACAAAAAAATATATATAATGACATATTCACAGAATAAAAATAAAACACGACAATTATATAAACATTTTTTGTACATCCTATCATTACAGATAGAACATAGATACCATCCATACATTGGTTGCTCGAGCAACCAATATAGCAACCAATATATGGGTGGTATCTATGTTCTATCTGTAATGATAGGATGTACAAAAAATGTTTATTCAATTGTTATGTTTTATTTTTATTCTGTGAATATGTCATTATATATATATTTTTTGTAATAAAAAACTTTTGAAATTACCGTTTTTATCGGCGTATAACGCGCACAGGCATATAACACGCACCCTAACTTTAAGAGGGAAGTTTCAGGAAAAAAACTTTCCGCGGCACTCTGCGTATAACACACAGGTACAGTTTACCCTCTATTTTCAGTGTAAAAAAGTGAGTGTTATACACCAATAAATACAGTTTATTAACTTTGACTGTGTAATATCAGTTTATATATGGTATCATCAAAGTCTAAATATAGCCTCTTAGTTACAAAGAGTAACGCCATATTTCTTCACATGTAACAAGCTTGATGAATTCTGCACAGGCATTTTAAGAGGTATAAGGCCTTGTGTAGGAGCAAAAATTACAATACCAAACTAGGATCCGTCAAGGGAAGGGGCAAATTTAGAGCATGATGGGGAGCTTTTCAGCATATAAAACTTGAGCCAGCCAGACCAAATTTTCTAGGACAATTGTTACTAATATACTGTAATTGGGTTACATATGGTTTACCACATCAACCAATGATTTCCATTGTGAGAAAGTAGGAGGGTCTGGTAGTTGTTAATATAAGAGAATGTTTTTTTTCCCCCCCCAAGCATAAAAAAACAGAATATAATAAAGAGCTGGGTTTCTCTTGGCCATTCTAGACCACTAATCAGATTTTAAAGGAAATTGGCCGGGTCAGCCATCAACACTATGCCCACTCTGCCATCTATGGCAGTAATAATATGTCACCAATAGTTTCTAATTATAAGACAAGCCCACATTATGCAGTGGGGAAAATAATTATTTGATCTCCTGCAGATTTTGTAAGTTTGCACACTTACAAAGAAATTAAGGGTCCAGAATTTTTATCATAGGTGTATTTTAAATGATAGAGATATCAACAAAAAATCCAGAAAAAACACATGGTATAAATGTTATCAATTGAGTTGCAGTTCACTGAGGTAAGACGTTTCTTGTAGACGGTTACCAGGTTTGCACACGTCTCAGGAGGGATTTTGATCCACTTTTTTACAGAGCTTCTCTAAATCCTTAAGGTTTCTTGGCTGCCACTTCGCAACTCAAGGTTCAGCTCCCTTCATACATTTTCTATAGGATTAAGGTCTGGAGACTGGCTAGGCCACTCCATGATCTTGATGTGCCTCTACTTGAGCCACTCTTTTGTTGCCTTGGCGGTATGTTTTGGGTCAATGTCATGCTGGAAGACCCATCCATGACCCATCTTCAGTGTTCTGGTTACAGGACGAAGGTTTTCATCCAAAATTTTACAATACATGGCCCCATCCATTGGCACTTCAATACGGCAACGTTGGCCTATGCCTTTAGCAGAGAAACAGCCCAAAGCATAATGTTTCCACCTGCGTGCTTGATTGTAGGGATGCTGTTTTTAGGGTCATAGTCAGCATTTTTCTCCCTCCAACCATTAGCGAGTCAAGTTCATGCCAATGAGATAAATGTTGGTCTCATCTGATCACAGCACTTTCTCCCAATCCTTCTCTGAATCATTTAGATGTTCATTGGAAAACTTAAGATGGGCCTTTACATGTGCCTTCTTAAAGGAGGGGGCACTGCAGGATTTCAATCCATGGTGGCGTATTGTGTTACCAATGGTTTGTTTGGTGACTGTGGTCCCAACTGCCTTTATTTCATTCACAAGCTCCTCCCATGTAGTTCTGGGATGCTCCCTCATTTTTCTCATGGTCATCCTTACCCCATGAGGTGAAAACTTGCATGGAGCTCCAGGCCGAGGACGATTGATAGGTCTTTTGTATTTCTTCCATTTGTGAATAATGGCTCCAACAGTTGTTTCCTTCTCCTTTGGTCTTGCCCTGATGTTGAGGTTTGAATGGAAGAAAGAGATTCTGTGGACAGGTGTCTTTTATACACATAACAAGTTGTGGTTAGGAGCACCTTCTTAGGGGATCAAATACTTATTTTACTCACTCAACTCCAACTCAATTTATAAGATGTGTATTGTTTGTTTTTTGGGGGGATTTTTGGTTGATATTCTGTCTCTATCATTTAAAATACACCTGTGATAACAATTATAGACCCTTCATTTCTTTGGAAGTGGACAAACTTACAAAATCAGCAGGGGATCAAATAATTATTTACCCCACTGTATGTAGGAATGATTCAGGTTCTGTCCAGCTTTTATGACAGAAGGGATCAGCTGTGTGATAGCTTAAGAGAGGCATAGTACACCCTGTGTAACGTTTTTAGTTGGATAAACAAAGTTTGATAAACATCATCTGGGATACATTGGTATTTAGTAAATTGTTCAATGCCTTACTCTCCACTCCTAACCATTTTGTAATTTAATGTTATTTAGAATTATCGTTCCATTTCAAACAGCAGGCGTTGTAATTAAAAAAAAAAAATGTAAAAAAAATGTAATACAATATGGCAACCTGGAGGTGTCCTGTACTTTATTGAGTTTTCCAAACTTTCTTTTCCCATGTGCAGAGCACTGTGAAATGATTCAGTCTGAATCAGCATGCTTTGGACAGAGTTCAGAAGACAGGGATTTCAGGGAGCCTCCCTAATAGCAGGACCAGGTGCAGAAGCATCCAATACTCCTAAGCATAGTTGCCATCCCTGGCACAGTGATTGATGCAACCAGTCCGATATTTTTGCTGGCTAGATGATAAATCGTGTAACCAATTTTGGAGAAGTGTACATAGACAAATGCAGTATGCTTCCAAGTACATTCAGCTTGCATTTGAGATCAGTTTTAGATGCTTCTGAGTTCCTTTTCCCGTTGCTTTAGACCACTTTCTAAGCTTCACATAACTGCTATTGCAATCCCATTGACTTGTATGGAGAGAAAAGCAGTAATGGTGCAAACAAAACCCTGTGTATTGAAAAATAGTAAAAAGTTGGTATTTTTCCAAGAAAACTCTGACACATTTAGCCATGGCCTGGTAATTTTATGCTTATCTTGTAATTTCTAATAAATATCACACATCTCTAAGTAGATTTAGAATCAAATAAAAAAAAAGAATATACCGTATTTATTGGGGTAAAGCGTGCACCGGCGTATAGCGTGCACCCCAAACCTAGAAGGGAATTTTAAGGAAAAAAAGAAATACTTACAGTTTGAATGCCCCTCGTTGGTGTCTTGCCCGGCGTCCATCGGCGGCCTTGTCTGTTCCGGCGTCCGTCTGCGGCCTTGGTGGTGTCCTCCCTGCTTCTCCCGCGCTGACTCTGAGCGCCGCCACCGACATATACCGAGCACAGTACACTCGGGTACACTTGGCTAGGCTCGGCCACACTCGGCTCCTCTCGCATAAAGGCTGTACTGCACTCGGTATATGTCGCGGCGCTCAGACAGCGCGGATCGGCGTATAACGCGCACCCACGATTTTCCCCTGATTTTAAGGGGAAAAAAAGTGTGCGTTATACGCAGATAAATACAGTATATATATATATATATATATATATATATATATATATATATATATATATATATATATATTGTGACATGGGGGGATTCCACTCGGTAATCCCACGCAGGGGCATCATTCAGACATAACTTAAAATACAAGCCCACCTGGCTACTCTTCAACAGCACTTCTGCTATAGGTACTGGTCCTACAAACCATCAGCTCTTCCAGGCCTAGTTTGGATGCCTACATTCTTGGGCTCCTTGGACGCACACAGCTTCCTGCTTCTTGGATGTACACAGCTTCCTGCTCCTTGGATGCACACAGCTTCTTGCTCATTGGATGCACATAGCTTCAGGCCCTTCAACACACACAGCTTTGAGCTTACCACACACAGCGTCGATCTTCACACAGAGATTCTCTCACTAGCAGCCACTGCTCCAACTCCATCCTTCTGTTCTCACCAGCTCCTCATTATATGGGCTGTGTGCACCTGGGCACACACCCTGCTGGCTATCCACAAAACCCGGACACAGGGTTGAAGATCCTGTCCCACCCAAAACTCTTAGGGATTTCCAAACTAGAGTCCCATCCGTAGCTAGCAAAACCCGGAGAAAACTGCCAGAGCAGTTTTCTCAATTGCAAATCTACCTTCTGTAGTCTTGCAATCCGCAGATATTCAAACTGTGTCCCTGTTATATCCAATTTCATAGGGACAGAGCCTATGAATATATAAATGTTAAAAGCATGCATGCTATGTAATCCATAAATGTAACAATCTTACAGAGTACCCCCCCCCCCCTGACAACACATCTGCTTTCCTATCTAGGATTGAGCCATCCTTGGTCAGCATCATCTTCCTGAAAGACAATACAATCATGTAAATCCTGGGGACTGTTTAGTTCTCAGCTTAGACAAAGTAACTTGTATGAAGCTCAAGAACAGCTTTGTAATGAAAAAAGTGGACCTTTTTTGAAAAGAGTATACTGTTGCTGTATGCTTTCACATCAGGAATTTATTCATGCAGGTTTGTAAAAGTAGCGAAAGTTCCACTTTAAATATTTCACCCTTGTGCTGAAATTAGGGAACAAGCTCAAGTAATCTCATTGTTCCAAGATGGCTGCTTGGCAGCTTCCTGTTTGCTCCTAGGTTGTTTTTTTTTTTGTCCTCTTCTGATGATCTTGCTTACAGCTGTGTCTCCATGTTGTAAGCAGATGTTTTATCTAAGAAATTTAGAATCAAGAGGCATCTTCTGAAATGGGCCTCCGTCTATCAATGTAGCAAAGTCAAATAGAGACTAAAAATAAATCCCTCATGCAGGCCTGGTGAGCTATGAGTGCAGAGACTACATAAATATTCCTCGGCCAGGCTCTGCCGGCAGTGACTTAGACACAAGGCATGAAATACAAACGCCTCTGTCCTATCTCATGTGTGTTTATATGGACGTCAATAGCTGGCAGAAGACCTGGAGATTCCTTTAGAATATAACTTGCTGTATTCAGTGATCTCTCAAGTGGCACATATTTTCACAATTTACAAACACTCTGTTGATCTCTGGAGAGCAGCGATGAGGGAGAAGAGCAAGTGTGACCTTTCTTTATATGAGATGCACTGAAAGCAGAGAACGTCTTTCAAAGTGTGTTACAGGGAGCTTGTAATAATCAAAATATTGGACCTGCCATTGCTGATTGTATTTAACATTTCCTATGCAGGACCTGCCATCTAGTTCTTCACTTTATTGCTCAACAAATGATCTGGAACAAATACGAAGCCAGTAAAGTCTGAAAATGCATTTTGCATGCTTGTTGCTTGTTTTAGGGCAATGTATTAGCAGGGCACCAGTTCACCATCAGCATCGCCATGCTAAATTAGGGCCCCTCCCATTGTCCTCCTGCTCAGGAACAAGATAGGGTACACACATGTGTAAGGTGCAAAATCTCATTTGGTCACTAACATTCTCCATGCCTGAGGCCCACTTCTAGAAATCAAGGACTGTCTACACGTTCAGCCTTTAATTTTGATTTTACTGTAGCAGAAGCATATTTAACAGTTCTTCAACTTACCCTTCACCTCTGCTTTTCTGTCACATCAATAATTATTCTGCACAGTGGAAGTCCAACATTAACATAGGAAAGGTGCCCAATTCTTCTATTCTCCTCACTGTAGGTCCCATGAGTGAGTTCTCCGAGTGAGCCTGTTCTGGGCCTACCCCAAAGGAAGGGTTCACTTCCTAAGGCTCCATCAATACAGTGCAGTATACCAAAGGTAGCCTTCTCCCATCACCCTCTGCCCTAGGCTCCTTCCAATGGGGAAAGAGTCTTTATAAAAGGGGTACTAAGCCTTACTTATAAGTGGCTCACTAGGTATTAAAGGGGTTGTTAAGGTAAAACATGTTTTTCCTAAATAGCTTCCTTTACCTTAGTGCAGTCCTCCTTCACTTACCTCATCCTTCGATTTTGCTTTTAAATGTCCTTATTTCTTTTGAGAAATTCTCACTTACTGTTCTTCTGTCTGTAACTCCACACAGTAATGCGAGGCTTTCTCCCTGGTGTGGAAAAAGCCTCTTGAGGGGGGAGGGGGTGAGCAGGAGTGGCAGGACACTCTCTACTTTGCAGATAGAGAAAGGAGCTGTGTGTTAGTGGGTGTCCTGACACTCCTGCTCGCCCCCTCCCCCCTCAAGAGGCTTTCTCCACACCAGGGAGAAAGCCTCACATTACGGTGTGTAGTTGCAGACAGAAGAACGGGAAGTGAGAATTTCTCATAAGAAATAAGGACATTTAAAAGCAAAATCGAAGGATGAGGTAAGTGAAGGAGGACTGCACTAAGGTAAAGGGAGCTATTTAGGGAAAATAAAATGTACCTTTACAACCCCTTTAAAGCTCAAGTCAATGTAACCTATTGCACCTACAGGGCACCCTATCAGTAAAAAAAAGAAAACATAAAAGAAAAAAATGTACACGTTTTTTTAGTCCTTCCTTTTCTCTGGATGCAGCAGAGGGCAGTTCCAAATTCTGCACTAAACAGCGTGCATGTCATATATTTTGAGCTCTATTCGGTGCAATAATACTCTGAGTTTAGGTTGCATGATGACACCCCCCAGGGGGTATGTACATGACAACCTGGACCAGAATATGTTTTTTTTTTAAATAACAAACACCCCGGCGCCCGCGTCATTGGATTTGATTGACAACAGCAGGAGCCAATGGCTGCGCTGTTATCAATCTATCCAATCAAGAGCCGAGAACCCTGGGCAGAGAGGAAGAGCGCATCTCCACTGAGGGAACAAAGGACTCAGGTGTGTAAAACGGGGGGGGCTGGGGGGCTGGTCAGTGTCAGAAGTTTTTTCACCTCAATGCATAGGATGCATTAAGGTGAAAAAACACA
Organism: Rana temporaria; assembly: GCF_905171775.1. Lineage (NCBI taxonomy): Eukaryota > Metazoa > Chordata > Amphibia > Anura > Ranidae > Rana > Rana temporaria. The sequence continues at coordinate 60,596,116 of NC_053489.1, forward strand.
GAGTTTACAACCCCTTTAACCTAGGTACTTTGTGAAAGCAAAAATATTGAAGCTTCTATTGCTGGTTTGTTTTTAAAGATGAATGCTTCAGGTCTGTTATGCTCATCTTTCCTTTACAGCTTATTACGTCACTGATTGGGAAGGTTCAGTCCTGCCCTGGATCCTGTTTGCTGTCAAAGACCCCCTGCATGGACGCAATAGCCTTTGTGTTTGGCTGAAAGCTCAACTATGTAAGCTGCCAGGTCTGTGAATTCTCTATATATTCCAATGGAAAAAATAGCGCATGACACAGTATTTGTGGCCTTCAAGAGTCCATGGGTTCTCCACCGGAATTTTTGAAAAATTCTCTCATGCTGGTGACAAGTTTGTCCTGTCACCAGCATGAGAGATATGTCATCTTGCCATGTTCAACTTATTATGGAGAAATATATTATTTTAAACTTTAATGTTTAAGCAGGAGCCAAGAGTGGGGCTACGGAAACCAAAGTGTACCAGCCAAGGAAAGAAAACACTCAACAAGTTTTTGTGATTAATCTAATACTCACTTCCTAACAAATATGTAGGGCTGGGATTTGTAATAAAAAAAAACACAATTCTCCAGGATCCTTAACCTGCTCACTTTTCTAATTAAATAATTTGGCAGCTCGTGGTGCTGATTCATTTCCGAGTCTGGAATTTTGGATGGAAGGGAAATTAATCAGCAGCACATATACAGTTTATGGAGCATATATATACGTATCATATTTAAATTTGTATTCTTGTATTGGCATGGATCTACCTACTAGACTTAGCACCAGGTATGGTCATCATTAGGTTTTGTACCAGATATAAAAGTGTCTCTATATAATGATGTGCCAAAAGTTTTACTGAAGGTTCAGTATATTTTACAATAAATATAATTTGGCATATTGTGTTTGGCACCAGATATATATTTAATACCTCTTGCACCTGACACGATTCTGAAACAGACAGGGCCGGGACAGAACATTCTCATTTGTTGTGACATTAAAAATGACTTTTATTCTAGATTTAAAGCAGACCAAAGCTTAAAATTTTATCTAAAGCCAAAATGTGTTTCATTTTGGTTAGCGTAGTGAATCGTTGAAGTGGTCGTAAACCCTTACATATACCCACTAAAGTGACTAGCCTCCGGTGATACACAGAGAAGGCAGAGGGCGGGGATTTGCTGTCACACACTTTGTAGTATACAGCAGAGAGCTGACTGTAATCAGAGACATGAGTGGAGGGAATGAACACCCCCCCTCTACGAAGGCACATAGGAAAAACTGCACTGCTGAGGCTGTCAATCACCTGCTGTCTGCTTGGGGGGGCATCTCCCAGGATTGTCTGGTGTTGGTATAACCTGTCAGAAGAGACTCATGCAGATAGCAGAAGAAGAGAGAAGAAATAAACCACACTACAGTAAGTGGTTTAGATTGAGGCTAGTATACATTATAGAGTAATATGCTTTGTTCAGATTTCTTTTTAGAGCTTTACAACCACTTTAAAACCATTTTTTCCATCTGGCATCCCATTTGAAATATTTCTCTATACTTCCTGTCCTGTAGATCAAACAGGAAGTGAGAAGAAAAAACTGAAGTGGGGTAAATTCCAGACAGTTGTCACATGTGTACCGAATTGAAGATTTTCCCTGTATTCCCGTTCTAAAATTATAACTTTTCCTCATTTATTAATCTGTGTGTAGTCACCAGGACAAATAGAGAGTGATTCTCCACCAACGGGAAACAGACAACAAAATAATCTGACCACTCACCCCAAAACTCAAGTGTAAATTAATTAATTAGCAGGGAGTTATTAAGATAAAACAATATATATCTCCTAACCAGAAAAAGCACAGCATTTGCTTACGTGGCTGGGCCTGAACAATCTTTATTCTTTGATCCTCACAGGAACCTACGAAGACTTTGACTTCAGAATCAATGCCTGCCTATTCCTGCCTTCAGTGTATAGAATTTGTATAATATGATGTTATCAGGGGGCAGGGCCTAGAAATTTCTAGCATTGCTCAATAACGGTTTGTATCTCCACCGATTTGGTGAATACCTTGCATTCATACAGAACTGAGACGTGAATAATAAGTGGGCTTGGGCAAAACAGCCACTGCAAAATGCTTACTGTCAGTGCTACATCACCCACAGCTAACTTGTCTTACACTGTTCAAAAGGTAAAGCTGCCTTAAGCCCCATACACACTATCAGTTTTCCTGCAGGGTTTTCTCTTCAGGTTTACCAAAACCATGCAGTGCAAGGGCCTGCCTGATTGCATACAAATTGAAACTCTAATGCCGCATACACACCATCACTTTATGTGATGAAAAAAAATTACGTTTTTAAAAACGTCACTTTAATTGACTGTGTGTGGGGGAAAACGTCGCTTTATGTCTTGTAAAAAACGACCAAAAAAAATTGAAGCATGCTTCAATTTTATGTGTCGTTTTTCAAAAGTGCACTTTTTACTTCACAGAAATTGACCGTGTGTAGCAAAAAACGTAGTTTTCTAAGACGTTTTTCATCCACGCATGCCCAGAAGCTACTTATGAAGCAAGCTTCAATGGTAAAACGTGGTGGAACGTAACCTCACTTTGCAAGATCATTGTGAGAAAACGATGGTGTGTAGGCAACTTCGTCTTTGAAAATTGAAGTTTCAAAAACGTCATTTTTTACTTCACAGAAAGTGTCGTTTTTTTTCATCACATAAAGTGATGGTGTGTACGGGGCATTAAGGTTTGACTTCATATTAGATGGTTTTAGTAAACCTGAAGAGAAAAACCAGCAGGAAAACTGATAGTGTGTATGGGGCTTTAGCCCAGGTTCACACTGGGCTGCGGGAGTGAAGCCGTGCGTGTTCAGCTGAACTCACACTATTTCACTCCTGCTGGCAGTCCCGATTTCGGTCGCGATTTCAGAGACATCTGTGCAGGTTTCTGCACAGATGTCAATGTAAATCGTGGCCCGAAATCGCAAAAAGTAGTACAGGAACTTCTTTTTGAAATCGGTGCAGTGCCGCAGATGCAGCGTTGCACCGATTAGGACGGTGCCATTGCCGACAATTGCCGGCAAATTACATCTCAAATCGCAGCTCAAATCGTACCAGTGTGAACCAGGCCTTAGTCACGGTTCACTTTAAAAGCAAATATAACTCTCTACTTTACATTACGCCTTAGCGATGTCTTCCCACATGATAACAACCCTTTAAAGTCACAGTAGTGGTATGTAACATCCAACATCTTGTCATAAAGTCTGCACTTTTAGTTTCACATCAAATATACTTTGATGTGAGACTTTCATCAACATCAATAGCACAATGATCAGTACCTCCACTCATGCCAAGGTGCCAGGTGTAATCCTGGACTCTGACCTCTCTTTTTGCTCCCACCTCCAATTTTAATTTAAATATTGCCACCTTTACCTATGTAACACCTCCAAATGATGCCCCTTCTTAACCTCCCTGGCGGTATGATTCTTTCCGAAAAAACATGCTGAAAGCGGTACCATTATTTGCAAGGAAATTTGGCGTTTTATACTGTAGGCCTGTAATTTTTAGAAATAACTCACTTAAATCTGACCAAACAAGATTCTAATAGGCATCCCGGGTATGACATTTTTTTAAAAACAAAATTATAAATTATAATATAATAAATAATTATAAATAATTATAACAAATAATAATATAATTATAATAAAAATTATTCAATAATGTAATCAAATTAAAATCACTGAAATTTGCTCAGTTGCAGAATTGTTGCTGTCATTATTTTTTTTTTTTTTATGACGAATTTCCCCACAAATCGCTATCGCACAATTCTGCAAGTGATTATAATTTATTATCGCTGTTTTTTAGCTGATCTAAAACTATTTTTGACATAAAGGGACACTTTTGGTTGCTATGGACAATCTACAGTTTGCAGGGAGAAAAAAAGGTTTTTATTATATAAAATGACATGCATGACACAGGACAGACCACTAGGGACAGGGGGGGTGTGTTTTTTTTACATACAGTACTGTAATCTATAAGATTACAGTATACTGTATGTAATGTGTTTGTTTACGTTTTTGAATTTGGCGCCGTTCTCCGTCCCCGTGCGTCGTAACGTCGCAGGGAACGGAGATCGGCGTCACACGGAGGCACTATGTGAATCGAGCGAGGTCCCGCTCGCTCACACAGCGCGGTGGCATCGCTGGATCCAGGGACAAGGTAAGTAAAAAGTGCCTGTGGATCTAGCGAGGCAAGCCCGAGACTGACTCGGGGTTACCGATCGTAGCAGGAAAATCTAACCCCGAGTCAGTCTCGGGAACACCGCCAGGAAGGTTAACCAGTCACTCGCCTTGACTACTGTAACTCCCATCGTGTTGGTCAAACTCTACACACGCTGTTCCTCCCCTTCAGTCCATCATAAATGCTGCTGCCAAACTAACCCACCTCACAAATTCTTTAGTATCTGCTGCCCTTCTCTGCCAATCCCTCCACTGGCTTCTGTTCGCCCAACTAATAAAGTTCAAAATACTAAAATACCAAGACATCCACAACTCTGCCCTGAGCTACATTGCCAACCTTGTCTCAAAAATTACCCAAACCATCCTCTTTGCTACACCCAAGCCCGCCTGCTTCCCCGTCGCCGCCTCCTATGGTCAATTCTAGGATTTTTCCGGATACTTTCCCTTTCTTCAGAACTCCCTACCCAAATCTCACCAACTATGAATTACTCTCTCTGCCTGTAAGCAACCCCTGAAGACCCATTTCTTCTGGGAAATCTATCTTGGGTCAATCCAACCACTAAACTTTTACTATCTTAATCCACTCAATGCCTCACAGCTACTCCCTTTTGTATCATTTGCCCATCCCTTTTTGATTGTAATTGCTCATGAGCAGTTTTACCTCCTTTTATTTTGTAAGGCAAAGTGCGAACTGTTGGTGCTATATAAAACCTGTATGATTATAGTAATAAAGCCAAATCTGTTTTGAAAAAAAGAGTAAGAAAGGGTTTCATCCCGTCAGGTCATTACTGCTTATGTGTCCTGGCTAGGGAGAATTTCCTTCTCTATATATCCTGATTATCATCACTGGGAAAGAAATTGATGAGAAACCCAGAGGTTAACTTGTCATCAGAACTAGGTGAGGGTGCACTTGCCACTTACGGTAACTAAAACGTAACCTTTATTTTAAATCATAAAGAGTATGTAAATTACCTTATCAGGTATATTAGGTTTATTTTCATTTAGGTTCACATGATTTAATTTTTGTCCTGAAACATTCTTTCCCCCCTCCCCTCCATTTTTCTTTTTTGTGGAGTGAAATATACCTTGTGTCAGTGCAGTCCGTATTAAAAGAAAAGCTTATTTGTGGATATGGTGATACATGGTGCTTGTCCATTACTGGTTATTTGTGTCCACATGGATGAGTGTACCGTATCGCATATCTGAGAGATAGATCATTTCATAGGGCAGAAGATAGATAGCCCATATCTTCAGTAAGACAGTATTTACTAGCATACCTTCTCTTTTTCTGTTCATCTTGATTTTATATGTGGCCAATAGATGGGAGGAGAGACAGATATACCCCATCTCTTGATACCAGGTGGTGTTGGTGAGTAGACCTTTTATTTACATATCCTCTAATACAGCCTAGAGCCATTTATATATATAATTAGGGAGGAAATTATAAACCACATATTGTCTATCCGTATATATTCAAGAGAAGATTTACCATTTAAACTTGTTAGATGTTAAAATTACCGCATAAAGATGGAACGTTGATTCTTATATATAAATGGCATTGACCCCATCATGTAGGTATTCCTGATATGGTCATTTACATACGGTACTTTTTATGATTTAAAATAAAGGTTACGTTTTAGTTAAATGGCCTTTTGGTGTGTAGGGAAGCACACACTTGTCTAGTTCTCATCTAATTTTGCCACAGTTAAGTGTTATCAATATCACAAGCGTTTGTACATATGTCATCAGAACTAGAAGTAAGGGTTTTAAATGGTAATTCCCCTTACTTTATAAAGATTTCATTCCACTTCCTGTTGTACCTCTGGCATACAAAGTGAAGATAATTCACTCAATAAGACTGCAAAAGATAAACCTTTAGCCTTTTCTTTGATGCGATCAGTGCCTATTTTTCCCAAATATCCCTCTATTAAGTGGGAAATCCAATCTTTTCCCCAAAAAAGATATTTGGAAAAAGAAAAGTCTGTTTTGCCAAACCACACTACTTTCTGATTACAATATCAGAATATCAGTTGTATTACCTCTTACTTATATTATTGACAATATTGAAAAAAGAACACCAAAAGAATGATAGAAATGAGTTTTATTTCGTAAAAAGTTAAAAAATGAATATAGTACAAAAATAAAGTTTGTAGAGAACTTTGGTTGCATAACACAAAAGAACCAAGACAACAAAGGTATGTGAAATTTTAACATTCAGATAAGCAAATGGTTACAGCTTTATACCATTTTTGGAAGAAAACCATCACAAACTTTACCCTTTTTTTTTTCCAATAAAAGCTAGAATCAGAAATGCACAACCATGTGTCGGGCATAAAAAAAAAAAAAAACTATTGGAATAAAGACTGTTTAAGTTGTGTACTAAAATGTTCATAAAAATACTGAAAATGTTGCAGTTTCTGTGTCAGTTTTGTCAATTTTTTATATTTATTTTTAACAGTTTTGTAATTTGTGACTCCTAAGAAACTTTACACCTTCTGTATGTTTAGGTTATTTCTAAATTGCACTGTTAAAAACAATTAACATAACATATGAGGTAAAACCAGAATTATGCAATTCCATCTTTAAACTACAAAAAGTTGTATTGGTATCTTTGTGTGACCAATGAGAGTTCTGTAAAGGGTTCAGTGGAGCAGTTCATGTACTGTTTGTCAGCTAGAGGTGTATACCACTCACTGGATAGAGTGACATTCTTCCCTGTCTACACTGAAATCTAGACAGTGTAGGGCGAACCACTGCATGGGAGGTCATTTAAAGTTTTGTATTGTCTTCTGCTGCTGCTCAAGGTGAGAAGTTCCATGACATGCCTGGACAGACCCTGTTTAAAGACCACTCACTAATCATAAATACGGGTTCAATTACAACCATAAATTAATATGTAAAGTTTTAGAATAGATCATTTAGTATATGTAAAGGGAATGTATAGTGTTTTTCATGCTCACTTTAAAAACAGATGTTTTTAAATCAGGAAAATATGAAATGGTAAGCTGGTGGCAAACATCCAGATCAATAGCTTTCTCGAACGTATTTTACATCTCAGCTGTTAAATTAAACTAGGAAACAACAAAGGTCAGGCTACAAAAACAGCTAAATGACTCAATGATCACACCTACCCTCTCTTACAGCAGAGACAGGACCTTCTGGCTAAGCCAGCTACAAACAAGCTACCTACAAGTGTGCAGGCAGTGCTAGACTTTCTATCTAGGGGTTTATGTGTAAAGATTATATACGGAATTAAAATAAATTATAGAAAGCGCACAATTCTTTGACTGGCTAACAAAAAAAAAGGCCAAAAAGCAAGCTTTCCCTTTTAAATTTTGGAACTGATATTTTCCAACACAAGTGACATCCCGGACAGTAATTCTAGAGAATAGCTACTATCAGTCACTTTGTTGCCCCAATGGCAGCTATCAGCCAAAGGATCAAAGTTGAACTGTCTAGTTTAAGTCAAGGTAACTTTTACAGTTTGAAGAATGTAACCCTTGTGTAGATTTAAAACTTGCATTAAAACCCACATTTTTTTAGGCAGTGCATACATGTCCAAATACAAAGGACAACCCTTTTTTAGAACTACATTATTACACATATTTTTGTAAAGGGAACTGGTAAAAAAACAGGATCTGGGTCATATCTACGTATTTAACTTATACAAATATTCCGTACCAAATGCCAATTTTTTTTTTACTTCTAAGCTCTCCCTTGGCTCAATGATTAAAAATCCTATAATAAAAAGCAAGATGGAACTCTTTGGAACTTTCACCTCTTATGGATGGGAGCAGAGCAGACGACTAGGTTATTTAATGACTACTGATGGTAGAATCGAAACAAAACTGTTTAAAGCAAACCAGCCAGATGGGAGATTAGCGAATGCTTTCAAACAAAATCGGAAAAATTGAGAGTCAAATTTTAAAAACAGAAAAATAAAATAATGTTGCTGCAAAACATCTATATAGCTAGGAAATGCTAGGGAAAATGTTTTGTAACATTTCATACTTCTCAGTACCAAAACAGATGTTTGATGCAAGTCCATAAAAGGCTGTAATCCAAAGTGGTAGTAGCATCATGCAAGTGGAAAACAATGTTTAATTTCATTGGGTAAACTTTTCTCACTGAAATGAACAGTTGATGGTTCTTCAGATAATCTAGGACCTTCAAGCCCTTTCCATTAACTCAACTGGAACAGAGAGAACTATCAATGATAGAACATGTATTTTTAATGGACAGAAAAGCTTAATTTAAATCAAATAATGAAAATGCTTCACATTTGTTAATGCTTAAACAGCTTTTCCCTGATCACCCTCAGCCCCAGCTTCGCTATGATTAAACAGACCATACCAAACTCCTGTTTGAACTGACAGAATAAGAATAACCCCACAAGTCAAGGAACTGCCATGTGGTACATATTTGTTTGTTAATATGATAGTGTTTAAAAGCGCTACCCAGTGCACTCAACATGCATTCTTTATTGATGACCATTACTGATGTTTTGACTATTGCATCTTTAACAAATATGAAAGATTCCATTGCCGAGTTCCTTGTTGCCTTTTGTGGACCCTTTTGCCTCATACACATGGTCAGACTTTCCAAGAAAAAAAGTCAGACTGGCTTTTTTTCTCGGAAAGTCCGGCTGTATGTAGCCTCCATCTGACTTTTTTGGTCGAAAGTCCAACAGACCTTAGATACAGAACCTGTTCTCTATCTTTCCGTCGAACTTCCGACAGACTCACGGCAGACTTTTGCATAGTCAAAAGTCTGACTGTGTGTATGAGGCATTAGCCATCATTTTAATTCACTGATCTGGAACAAGCATGCATATCACATAAGCTAGAATACAGTCAGAGTTCAATGCATGCTTGTCTTAGGTTAGTGACTCAAAATAGTGAAGAAAGAGGACCTGCATGACAGCCAAGCAGTTTTAATTCACAGAATAAAAAAATCAGCAAGGGCACTCTATACATTTCTCTAATGCCTCCTTCCATGTTACCATTCCTAAACTGGTAATTGTAAATACAATTCCAAATATTGAACAGAGAAAACAGTTATAGCTGAGTTGGATAACAAATTGGCTGGTGCCAGTCCTTTTGTTGACTTTATAACTCTACCTGGTTTATACCTCTTACAATTAACTAGTAAAATGATTTAGTATGAAGCAGCTTTTTCAAGAAATAAACCATGTAATCTAGTTTGCCACCAACCACCTTTATGCGTCACCTGTAAAAAAGGGTAAAGAATGTGATTCGAAATTTTTTTTGCATCTGTCTCATGTGGCCCTTGAGAGCATGCTTCACTTTGGCACCATCAAAGAAGAGAAAATGCAATAAATAGGAAAAAAACAGGAAACATTCATAACTGGACTGTAATAAATAGCAATAACTTAATTCTCAATAAATATCTCTTATATATTCATGTATTTGTGAGGATGCATGGCATCAAGTAGTCCGTTTGGCCTCATGGACCAATTACTAATGTACTGTCAAAGAAAAACAAAAAAGACAAATCTTCTGTAAACCCAAAATTAAAATCTATATAACCTGTGTTGAGTGGTTGATACATAAATGTTTGAAAACAGCCCTCAAAGAACAGACAGACCATAAATATGGACAGCCCTTCTAGGCCACAAGAGTTCATTAGATCTACTTTTTATTAATTTACCTACTCAGCTACAAGGCAAATCTAAAGGCTAATTCCACCCATAATGATTTTTCATTGGAGCCTGCAAAGCATTTCATCTTCAATTAGTAGATTGTGGGTGAAATGCTCAGGCTTCTGCAGACTATTTTACCAGCTGCAGATCCTTAATGAGGTACAGACCCTCAGTTAAGGGGCTGGAAGAAGTATCAATGGACTACAAGAGTGGTGACGTCACTGCACTTGTGCTCAATCAGAAATACATGTCCCTTGCAGATGGGACTTGTAGTTTTTTTATTGATAGATTCCTGTAAATAAATGACGTGGCCTTGCAGACAGAGCCTCACTCTGAATTCCAATATTGACAGGAAACTGTGGGAAGAAGAACCCCAGGATTCTGTAAGAGGTAGGGGTTTGGAGGTGGGTCACTGCAAACTGACTATTTTATGTGTTATGCCCTTAAAATGGGTGCAACATGAAACATGTTCTGAAAGGAGGACCCGCTTTAAGGCTGCCTTTATTGGCCTCTCTTGGCTAATTGCCTGGCTGTCATGATTATCCAGCGAGGTTAACTAAAGGTGTAGAATTGTTCTTTTAGCAAAATGAATGCGGTGGAACTATGTTCCCTTTAAATAGCCAATTATATGCAAGGGGAAAGAAAAAAAAAAGAAAAAAATGATTTTTTGCTGTGAAACGACAGGATGAAAGTTCACCCTATTAGCTAAGCTAAGTGAACATTCACTTTGCAAAGTGAAAATTCTCTTCTTGATTAGTTAATCAACCCCAATTAAATTAATACAGTTGCTAGCCCAAAACAAATAGCCAGATCAGTGATTAAAAAATATTGTAGTGAATAATCAGCAAACAAAAATTAAGGAGGTCAGCAATAACAGATTTTCCCTCCATTATTGTTCTAGACAACCCAAAATGTGGGCTTTTCTTTTACTTTCACTTTTGATTATAACAATAAACAGGACAGATGACGAGGGTGAATCTCCCTAAGGGGGCAAAGAAAGCATTAGGAACATGAGGTGTTCTAATACCTCTCCACTCTATCCAAAACTAAACGTTTTGCTTTTAGTTATACTTTAAGTTGTGGAAGAGTTTTGAGCTACTCAGGATGTTCCGAAACTCTATGTGACAATTTTTTGTTTGAATGTCTAGTATGCTGGGGGTGTCATTCTTTTATGGGATGTTTATTTCAATATAGTAAAGTCAGAACCAACCACTTGGCTCTCATTTTAAAGCAAGCATTGGAATGCTTAATCTCCACATTTACAGAAGAGAATAAGGTGGGTATCTACTAGGTTTTTCTAAAAATCTATGAAATGTGTACAGTTAAAAGTAGATATTTCCTTTTTAAATAGACCTTTGCCTTGGGCATAAATATTCACCCTAATGCTTTGTCTCCTAAAACAGATCCAAGTTATTCCCATGACAACTCTGGCATGGTGTAGCAAACTCAAAATGCCTTTTATAATTTTGGTATTAAGTCTCAAGCTGGACATAAATGGATCGAAATTTAGATGGTTCAGCAGGGACCAGATGAATTTCAATCCAGTTATGGCCATACCCATCGAATGGGAATGTTAGGGAAATTCTTGGTTTAAGGGCTCCCACTGTCAGAATATATCTCAGTGGGGAGGATTTCTCTATCCACCTTAGCTTGTGTGAAAAGAGGAATCTTTTTTTTTCTCAATCAGCCCGCTGGTGATCTATGGCCACCTTCAAAGTATATTGATGACTTAGCCGTTAAAACAGCCAGTGACAAAACAGTATTTCTGTTAACAGCACCATAGGGATTGTCATCAAGAGTCAACATGAACCTACTTTAAGAGATAACTTGGTTGGAAGAAGAAACCTATAGCTGATAGGGGAAAAATCCTTAAAGTTTTGCTTTCTAGGGCAAATATAAACAGATCCAGCAATAAAAGATTGGGTCCATCATCCTTTAAATGAACGTCCTGGCCCAAGTGGCGTCCAAGACCTGCAGCGTCTGCCTTTTATGTTTGTTTCATTTGTGCCAGTATCATAAAACATTATGGGGAAATCTATTATAGAAAGGAAAATCAAGGTGCAAGCTGAACCATTGTGGGTCGGAGAGACCAGTGTCAATTTATGAGCTAAACACCTCACTACTTGAATGATTTTCTCTAGGTAAAATTACTTTGGATTTGCCCTTGATTAGCGCTTGGGGGCTGTGGAAAGTTACACACTAGCCTAACCAAATCTAATAAATTTCATTGGCTCCTTGGGATACAGAATACCCCTAAACTCTAAATGAATTATTAAAAAGCTGGTCTGGGGTTAAAGACAAATTAACTCACATGGCTATAAACCGGAGGTTTTGTATGGTTTAAAGTTACAGTATTTGAAGAACTGTATTACCTAAAGTTCTGTTTTAAGGATGTCAATGAATTTAAAGTGAACTGAATTAACATGTACTATAAAAGCAAATATTTTAATTCAACCCCAAAATACAGAGCTAATGGATTATGTAATACACTTGTTTTGTTGTACAAAAAAACATACAGGAAAAAACCTGACATGCACGATGTATAAATGCCTGTGTTTAAAAGCTGGTTATTGACCTTTTCAGTCAACACTGCTGGTGAGTCATATATATAATGGTGAAAACACAATCCTCCTACTGGAGCGCATGACTGGGCGCCACGATTGCCATTTATTTCCCCAGAGCCATTTCTAACTCTCACACTTGCAGAACAAATCTCTCAGCGGGTCGCCAGGATGGCACCATGCCCAGCTTTCCTTGGTCCTCTTCTCCATCCTTAACCTCAGGATACTGTGAAGGGAATCTTGATCCCTGATCCCTTCCTTTGTGTTACATCAGGAATGCGACACACACTGCCAAGTGGCCCTCCACAAAATGAAAATCAAACACATCCACATTTCTTGGCGGAATGTTGTCTCAAGGTGTGGTAAACTAAATTGTCATCCAAGAAGGAGACATCATCATCGAATGCAATTGGCCTGCAACATGCTTGCTTTACCTTATCATTAACCAATTTTTTCTTGATAGTCAAATTTTTAAGAATTTGGTCATAAGTTGTCTCTGGGTTACTGCAGGAGCCGCTGCAGTATCGAAATTTTAGTTCTTCCCTGGCTTCATAGCCCAAACCCAAGTCTGTCACGTTCAGGTGTATTTCCCGCAGGACGCAGCCTTTGTTTTTACGCTTTTTATCTTTGCCTTTATTTTTACTGGAACTTTGAGTCTCTGCTGCAACGTGTCTCCCTCTGTCTCGCCGGGAGAGTGTTTGCTTGTTGGATGACCTTCGAAGTCTTTTTATGGTGTCTTGAATGAACTCCAACACATCGTCAACCTGATCTGGATAGTCATCAGGTATTTCAGCTGCAAAAAAAATCCAAAAACAGCAGATTAGAATATCATGCCAGAAAAGCAAAATAAAATGCTGACAACTAATGCCTTAAACTGAAGCTACAGAGCAAAGCAACAGGTTCAATTCAATAGCAGCCCCATTAGCGACACATTCTTACCTTCCTTCTCCTGCTACTCTGTTCAACCGCAAAGAGCAAGAAAAATGCTTTTGGGTTATAGGTGAGATGGTGATGGTGACTGACTTACTCCCCTCCCTACCATATTACAGTTGCCCAGCTCTTTGTAACCTCAGGTTACAACTTGTTAGTTATACAGGGTTTATTCTATGCTCCCTTTGCCAAAACCGGAGTGTAAGGCCCCGTACACACGTCCGAGGAACTCGACGGGCAAAACACATAGTTTTGCTCGTCGAGTTCCTTGTGAAGCCGCCGAGGATCTCGGCGAGCCAAGTTTCCCCGTTGACTAACGAGGAAATAGAGAACATGTTCTCTATTTGGCTCGACGAGTTCCTCGTAGGCATCCTCGGCCAAAAGTGTACACACGACCGGGTTTCTCGGCAGAATACAGCTCCGATTGAGTTTCTGGCTGAATTCTACCGAGAAACTTGGTCGTGTGTACGGGGCCTTAGAGGGGTGAAGGGAAGGAAAGTACATAGAAATAGTTATTTTGCTCTGCACGGAATAAGCACTGAATTACTATGAGTGAAAAAGACTACAGTGTTCTGGGATACCAGATTCCTTCATCAAGGAGGTTGTAAAGGTTTGTTTTTTATTTTCTAAATAGGTTCCTTTAAGCTAATGCTTTGGCGGTTCACTAACCTTTTCCTTCGATTTCCCTTCGAAATGTTTTTTTTTCTTTGTCTGAATTTCTCACCTCCTGTTCCTCCTCAGTAAGCTGTTCTGGCTGACTAACCCCCAGCCAGAACGGCTCGTATGATGGGGGCAAGCTTACTGAGGAGAAACAGGAAGTGAGAAATTCAGACAAAGAAAAAAAAATCGAAGGAAAAGGTAAGTGAACCAACAATGCACTAGCTTAAAGGAACCTAATTAGAAAATAAAAAACAAACCTTTACAACACCTTTAATCATGTTGCCAATAGTCCAACATGGCAAACTGTCCACTTTGATTTCCTGCAGAATATATTCTGATTAAAATGAAACTTGATAAAGGTTTGTCAGTTTAAGGCACATTGCAGTTGATTTACTAAAACTGGAGAGTGCTAAAACTGGTGCAGCTCAGCATAGAAACCAATCAGCATCAAGGATTTATTGGTAAAGCTAAATTGAAGCTGGAGTTAGAAACAGATTGGCTACCATGCACAGATGCATCAAATTTTGCACTCTCCAGTTTTAGTAAATGAACCCCCATGTGTTCTAGGTGCTTGTGCCATTGTTTCAGCTCAGCTTTGTGTAGAATATGAACAGAACTGATTTGATCATGCCTAAAAAATGATAAGTAGAAGCCCAAGTCAATAAGCCAGGTAGTCTCATCCACAACTGATTATTCATCAAAGCCTATATTCCAGCCAACATTGAAAAAAAATCTTTGGCAGATTTGTGCTTTCAGTCCGTCAAAAGCTACTTACTGGGAGTTAGTTAAAAGGCATCTGTCATAAGTGATTAGACTTTTTTTCATAAGTAAACACTACTCCACAGGCATGTGAATGTTGTATCTTATGACCTTCATGGAAGTACCAGTGTACACCTGCATCACAGAATCATGCAGACTCCTCAACATGCAAAAAATGTCTTGACATTTCACAAATGTGCATGGACAACAATTGTGTTTATCCCCTTTCCTTTGCCATGCTGCACAATGATTGGTACAAAAAGTATATGATGAAAATGGAAAAATTAGACCTACATGATGCTTCAAAGAGGAAACTAGAGCACCCAGAGGAAAACCAGACAAGCATAGGCAGAACATAATTACGTGAACCCATGACACGTGGGCTGCAAGTTAAAAGGGCTAACTTAACCGCCTTACTACCCAAAAGTGTTGCATTGTAATGTTGGGTTGTCAGAGAACAAAACTTAAGTGCAACAGAGCAGACAATTTAAATCGTATACACCAACCATATGCAACAAGTTTAGAGTTGAGGTCAAATCACTCAGCATGCAGCCCTGAAATATTGTATTTGTTTTAATGCAATATATGACATTACTGGAAAATGTTCTGCACTTGACAAAAGCGATGTAATGAAGACCACATGAGTACCATATGTTTGATGACTGATACACATTGTGACTTATAGCTGTGTTTAAAATCTATCAATACATTCCATTAGAACAACTATATCAAGTGTTACTTGTGTTCTGTGACAAAGTGATGGGTCATTAAAATGTACCTGTCACAAATCTATAGTGGAAAGTTACTCCCCCACCCTTCACTGGCAGCCATCTATTTTTGCACATGCCTGACAAAAAATGTTGCCTTTAAAATTTGCTTAGAAGTAACTATGTATGAGCCTGGGGGCACTAATCTTTACTCCAAATGGCATATGTATAACACAAAGTCAGACGCAGAAAGCTTGGTGGTGTGCAATTCAGCACATGCAAATGGAGATTTTTCAGTAAACCTGATTTGTAGAGTTTCAAAAGTGTGCCTGATTTGGCACAGTGGTGGGTATGCAGGACAAAAAGAGGAATGTATCCACAGGAATCAATCGCTGATCACTGGTAAAACCAATGATTCACCACTAGAAAAAGCAAATTTTGTATGAGTGATCAGGGATGGCAACAGTAATATAAGCTGTATTATAAATATGGCAAATGTTGCTCTGGGCTGGATTGGTTTCTACTACTATACATTGAGCATCAAACCTGTGGCTTACATCATGTAACTATGCTGGTGCCATAGTACCTAAACTGTGCAGAAGAGAAATTAACAAACCTCTTCTAATCCCTCTGAATGGAGATTTTTTCATGGGTTTCCTTCCACAATCCAAATACAGTATATACTGATAGGTTAAAGGTGAACTCCAGGCAGATACAAAGCAAAACCAATCCATATGCCCAAGGCCTGAAAGACATCCTCTTGCCAACAACTCCCCTATTACATGCAAAAATGGTCCTCAGATCTTAGACTAGACTTGGACACATATGATTGGAGTCATATATGGGAGACTAGGGATGAGTTTAGAGTTCGAGTCAAACTCATGTTCGACTCTAACATTGCCTGTTCACCGAACAGCGAACAATTTAGGGTGTTCGTGTCAAATTTGAAAAGCTGCAGAACACCCTGGAATAGTCTATGAGAGAAATCTAAAGTGCTAATTTGAAAGGCTTATTTGCAAGTTAATGTCATAAAAAGTGTTTGGGGACCTGGGTCCTGCCCCAGGGGACATGTATCAATGCAAAAAAAGTTTTAAAAAAGTCAGTTTTTCCGGGAGCAGTGATTTTAATAATGCTTAAAGTGAAACAATAAAAGTGAAATATTCCTTTAAATTTAGGGGGTGTATAGTATGCCTGTAAAGCAGCGCTTGTTTCCCGTGCTTAGAACTATCCCTGCACAAAGTGTCATTTCTGAAGGATAAAAAGTCATTTAAAATCACTGCTCCCGAAAAAAATTGCGTTTTTTTTTGCATTGATACATGTCCCCAGGGGCAGGATAAATTGCATATTAGCCTTTAAAATTAGCAATTTAGGTTTCAAAGTTCGAGTCCTATAGACTTTAATGGGGTTCTAAAGTTCACACAAACTTTTGGTCTGTTTGCAGGTTTTCGGCTCATCCCTATGGGAGACAACTAAATCTTGCTCAACTAATGCATTAGTGGTCAAGACGAAGTTTAAGTTTATGAAATGATAGTATCTAGTCCCAAGTAGAATCACCCACTATTTTCCAAGCTACTTCATTCTGTGCTTTCAGTGATCGCTCAGTGTTTCCCAAATGATTTTGGAATTAGTAGTCTCCTGGGTCCTTTTTTTTTTTTAGCTCAGTACACCCTTCTAAATCTAAAACCCCCAAGCATTTCCAAACGTGGCTTTACAGTAGGTGTTTGTGATATTGTGCTTTTAGCACGACAGCGTCGCGCTGATACTCGGCGACATGGTGCCGAGATCTCGCCGACATCTTGCACTCACTGGAATAGTGACAGCACATCCCAGCAAGCGCGTCATAGAAGCGACGGGAGATCCGACTTGGATTCCCGCCAATTCTACACGTGTGCGGCGTTTGTTATGAATCCTGAAGGGGAAGTCCCCGCCGGATTTTAAATAAAAATCCGGCATGGGTCCCCCCTCAGGAGCATACCGGGCCCTTAGGTCTGTTATGGGTTGTAAGGAGAGCCCCCCTACGCCGAAAAAACGGCGTAGGGGGGCTCTCCTTACAACCCATACCAGACCTGTATCCAAAGCACGCTACCCGGCCAGCCAGGAAGGGAGTGGGGACGAGCGAGCGCCCCCCCCCCCCTCCTGAGCCGTACCAGGCTGCATGCCCTCAACATGGGGGGGTTGGGTGCTCTGGGGCAGGGGGGCGCACTGCGGCCCCCCCACCTCAGAGCACCCTGTCCCCATGTTGATGAGGACAGGGCCCCTTCCCGACAACCCTGGCCGTTGGTTGTCGGGGTATGCGGGCGGGAGGCTTATCGGAATCTGGGAGCCCCCTTTAATAAGGGGGCCCCCAGATACCGGCCCCCCACCCTAAGTGAATGAGTATGGGGTACATCGTACCCCTACCCATTCACCTGCAAGAAAAGTGGTAAAAACACAAATAAACCACACAGTGTATTAAAATATTTTATTTTTCTGCTCCGGAGGCCGCCCCCTGTCTTCTTTATTAGCTCTTTTACCAGGGGGAGCTTCTTCTTTGATGTCTTCGGGTGGGTGGGGGCCGCCGTCTGGTTCTCTTCCACCGCCGGGGGGGGGTGGCTTTTAAAAAAGCCCCCACCCCCCCGGCGGGTTTCCTCCGGCGTCTTCGGCGGGGCTCTTCTTCTTCCGCTATCCCGACGGGTCTTCTCCGCTATCCGGGGGGTCTCGCCGCTCTCCGCTGTTGACTTGTCACACCCCGGTTCTTCGTCTCGCAGTCCGGTCCCTTCTTCCGTGCTGTACGTCTTCTTCCGCGCTGTGACGTCATGTTCTTCACTTCTCTTCTTCTCCCGATGTTGACTCGCCGGTCCTCCTCGCTGAAATGACGGATGCGCGCCTTGCATCGGACCTATATAGGCCTCACAGTCCCATCATCCTCTGTACCTACCCATGTGATACCTACCCACGTGGGTAGGTATCACATGGGTAGGTACAGAGCATGATGGGACTGTGAGGCCTATATAGGTCCGATGCAAGGCGCGCATCCGTCATTTCAGCGAGGAGGACCGGCGAGTCAACATCGGGAGAAGAAGAGAAGTGAAGAACATGACGTCACAGCGCGGAAGAAGAACTCACAGCACGGAAGAAGACGTACAGCACGGAAGAAGGGACCGGACTGCGAGACGAAGAACCGGGGTGCGACGAGTCAACAGCGGAGAGCGGCGAGACCCCCCGGATAGCGGAGAAGACCCGTCGGGATAGCGGAAGAAAAAGAGCCCCGCCGAAGACGGCGGTGGAAGAGAACCAGACGGCGGCCCCCACCCACCCGAAGACGTCAAAGAAGAAGCTCCCCCTGGTAAAAGAGCTAATAAAGAAGACAGGGGGCGGCCTCCGGAGCAGAAAAATAAAATATTTTAATACACTGTGTGGTTTATTTGTGTTTTTACCACTTTTCTTGCAGGTGAATGGGTAGGGGTACGATGTACCCCATACTCATTCACTTAGGGTGGGGGGCCGGTATCTGGGGGCCCCCTTATTAAAGGGGGCTCCCAGATTCCGATAAGCCTCCCGCCCGCATACCCCGACAACCAACGGCCAGGGTTGTCGGGAAGGGGCCCTGTCCTCATCAACATGGGGACAGGGTGCTCTGAGGTGGGGGGGCCGCAGTGCGCCCCCCTGCCCCAGAGCACCCAACCCCCCATGTTGAGGGCATGCAGCCTGGTACGGCTCAGGAGGGGGGGGGCGCTCGCTCGTCCCCACTCCCTTCCTGGCTGGCCGGGTAGCGTGCTTTGGATACGGGTCTGGTATGGATTGTAGGGGGACCCCCTACGCCGTTTTTTCGGCGTAGGGGGGCTCTCCTTACAACCCATAACAGACCTAAGGGCCCGGTATGCTCCTGAGGGGGGACCCATGCCGGATTTTTATTTAAAATCCGGCGGGGACTTCCCCCTCAGGATTCATAACAAACGCCGCACACGTGTAGAATTGGCGGGAATCCAAGTCGGATCTCCCGTCGCTTCTATGACGGCTCTGTCTCCATCGCGGCAAGCCAGCTCGGCGCTGGCTCCCACGATGGGGCTCGTAGGTGCTCAATCTCGCCGAGAAAGAGAGCGAGATTGACACAAAATCGGGTTCACCTACTGTATACTGCTGGTTCATGTCTTTACCGTGGCCAAACAAACAATTGCTAAAACTTTTACTTTTACAACCCCTTTAAGCCTTAATTGTTTCTGTACATTAATAAACAAAACATTTTATTTAAAGCCAACAGTATAAGCATGGGGGGGGGGGGGCGCTTCCGCAGTGACAATACACAGTCGCATTTAACCCTTTCTTCAAACGCTAGCAGGGGTTAAAAGCACCCTGCTAGCGGCCAAAAAGCGCAGCTAAAACAATGGTAAAGCGGTGCTTTACCGATAACGCGGCCAGCTGGTAGTGTGAAATAGCTCTTGAGATAATTCAGCTTCACTCCATGCCCATATAAATATAGCCTAGAGAATGTACAGACCCCCCTTCAGCACAGATGGACCCCCCCTTCAGCACAGACCCCCCATTCTGCACAGACACCTCCATTCAGCACACATGGACCCCCCCTTCAGCACAGCCCCCCCATTCAGCACAGACCCCCCCTTCAGCACAGATGACCCCCCCCATCCCATTCAGTACCTCAGATCAGCCATCAGCACGGCATGGGAACAGCAGGTTCCCTGTGTACACATAAACACTGGAGGGGGAGGTGGCTTCACTCTGCTCACTGTGTCTGTGTGACATCCGGCCCGGGACTGCTCAGACAGCCCACAGCCGCGAGACTCTTCAACACCTTCTCCATTTTCCAGGGGGGGTCAATTGCCCCCCCCCTTGCCCTATGGAGCGGACGCCCATGAGTATAAGCACTCTGCCGGGGAGAGAGGGACAACACTAGGATCAGATGTGCTGAATGCAATATACCAAAATGATGATGACAGGAAGAGAGGGCAGAGGGATGAGTACATCAGTCTGCTGCTGTTAATTTACAGGCTGGGGGCTGGAAAGTGAACACACTATATTTCCTAATTGCCATAGAAGTAGCTTGGTAGTGCTGTCTGCCCAAGTTACAATTTACATCTCAGGACTCGGACAGAAGTACAAATGCTTTTGATGGGTAGAACTGGTCCCATATAGGCATTTCATCTGTGTATTTGGGCCACCCATCATATTGGTTTTAAATGTGTGTGGGGTTGTGGGTACATTAAATTGTCCTCTGGGGCAGAGAATGATTTAAATGCTGCTGTATATTCCCCAAAATCTGCATATTGCATTGTCACTATAAAAATATGAGAAATAAAAGATTCATCCAGTAAAATAGAATGCTGTCTGCTATCTTCCTGGTGCCTTGGTATTACTTTGCATATTTCTATGCTTAGGTTATTCAGATTTCATTAGCTCTCGGGAACGACTCAGCAAATGCAGCCGACCAAGTCTCTGAATGACAGCAATGGCAGAACAGGTGCACTGCAGTCTGATTATTTGACAAGGCCGTGTAAAAGGCAATAGTAATGTACAGGGTCACACAACAACAACAACCAGAGAACAAGTTGCATGCGTTATGCTAAATAAAGATAATTTCTGGTTACTACAACATTGTACAGTTTTACTATGAGCATGTCTGTTCATTTACAGGGCTTTAAGAAGTAGTAGAGTATTGTGCTGTGTTAATCATTTAATGCATGCCCTTTATTGTTTTACTAAATTAAAGTGCATCTATAAAAAAAAAAAATCGCCAATAAAGGGTATCAGGCCAAAACAGAAAACAGAAATTTAATACTGCAGTGGGGTCCCCTGCATTGCAAGGCTTACGTGTGTATTATTTCATTATTTATTGCTAGGGTAGAGGAACAGGCAGTATTAGGCCTTTTGCATATGAATGTAAAAAAATGACTGATGTTTATACTCAGGATCTTGTTGATCCTAAATAAGCCTACATTCACATGGCCATAACATATTTGTAAAAGTTTTACTGATCATTAGGCAGGGAACAAAACGTCCTGCCTAAATAGAGGTTTTTAATCCTAATTTCCAATTGTATACGTGCAGCGCCAGATTCCCGACAAGGCTACCGAGGCCAGGCCTTGGGGCGGCAGTGGGTGCAGGGGCGGCACCGGTTGTAACACACAGAGGGAGACTACGGTGTCACGGAGCTCACTGTGTAAAGTTCGGGCACGCTGTGATAAAAGTCCCACCCTCCTCCTAGACCAGCTCATGTGATAGAGGCAGTGTTCTGTCTATCACACGAGCTGGTCTAGGAGGAGGGCGGGACTTTTATCACAGCGCGCCCAAACTTTTCACAGTGAACTCGATGTGCGTAATGCACACATTGACTGGTGAGGCTACATTGTTTGGCACAGTAAGGCTGCAATGATGGTGAGGGGGGCTGTAATGATGCTGAGGGGGGCTGCAATGAGGGCACAGTAAGGCAGCAATGATGGTGAGGGAGGCTGCAATGAGGGCACAGTAAGGCGGCAGTGATGGTGAGGCTGCAATGAGGGCACGGTAATGCTGCAATGATGGTGAGGTGGCAATGATGGGCATGGTGGGGCGGCAATGATGGGCACAGGTTGGGGGGACTTTCAGGGTTTTTTTCAGGGGGGGGGGCACTATTGAAGGACCCTGCCTTGGGGCGGCAAAGGGAGTAAATCCGGGCCTGTATACGTGTATATATACAAGCCTCTCCCCGTTCTGCCTAGTGACACTGTCACTGATCGTCTGCTCCCTCTCATCGAGAGCAGTGATCAGTGACGTGTCACTCGTAGCCATGCCCCCTATCAGTTAGAATCACTCCCTAGGACACACTTAACCCTTTGCTAGCCCCCTAGTTGTTAACCCCTTCACTGCCAGTCAAATTTATACAGTAATAAGTGCATATTTATAGCACTGATCGCTGTGAATGGTCCCAAAATAGCACCAAAAGTGTCCGATGTGTCCACCATAATGTCGCAGTCACGATAAAAATCGCAGTTTGCCACCATAACAAGTAGAAAAAAAATTGAAAAATGCCATAAAACTACCCCTATTTTGTAGATGCTATAACTTTTGCGCAAACCAATCAATATATGCTTATTGCGATTTTTTTTATACCAAAAATATGTAGAAGAATACGTATCGGCCTAAACTGTGGAAAAATTTAGTTTTTTTTATTGATTTTTTGGGGTTATTTATTATAGCAAAAAGTAAAAAATATAGAATTTTTTTCAAAATTGCCGCTCTATTTTTGTTTATAGCACAAAAAATAAAAAAAAACAGAGGTGATCAAATACTACCAAAAGAAAGCTCTATTTGTGTGAAAAAAAGGTATTCAATTTTGTATAGGAGCCACGTCGCACGACCGCACAATTGTCAGTTAAAGCGACGCAGTGCCGAATAGCAAAAAGTCCTCTGTCTTTGGCCAGCCAAATGGTCCAGGGCTTAAGCAATTACACAAATTCATTTTTTGATGTGTTAAATTCATGTCTTATGATACTTTCATTTTCTCTGGGATTTTACAGTGACTGTGACAAATGTAAGAAGTATTTATATACAATGTAGGATAGCCAATATAATGGAGAACATGGTGTACTGTGGCCACCCCAATAAAAGTGAATCTATAAAGTACACCTGGAAGTGATAACAGACTGTTGTAGCTATGCAATGTATGAGATCCAGTATAATGGGGGACATGGTGTACTGTGGTTACTCCATTTGAAGTGGATCTACGTATAAAGCATACCTGGAAGAGATTTTAGCCTGTTGCAGCTATGCACAAGGTCCTCTGTTTCATAGGAAATTTAAGTGTAGTTGTAGATCTGTAGGGGCCACTCTATGGCTTTTGTCTCAGTCCGTAATCACAGTCCAGTCCTGTCATCACCAGACAACTTTGCAAGTCAAATGGATGATGATAGTTCAAATAATAGTCAGCTCACGTATCACCAGGAGCTTTCCTGTACATAGGCAGCATACAAATGCGGATCAAGTTATTTCCGTATCCTTTTCTTACTCAATGGGGTTTAGTAATAGAATAGAAAGTTATTTTTCTTCACCTGTGAACCTGTGCTCACTTCAAATACTTTACTTCATGTAGAGGAACAAAACAAAAAGAGGGAGGAAAAGGGCAAAAAAATGGTGGTGGTTTTCTCTTGCACATGTTTGGATGAATGAAGTAAACTCAAAAGTCACTGGGCTATTGGAACATTCTACTTTCTTTACAAATCAACTCTGAAACATAAATGTTGCAGGATACTTTATATAGTTTGTTCCTTGCTGTCCCCTTTGTGTGTCATTCCAGCAAACAGAGCCATTCCAATTTCTGTGCATTGGATTTCCACCTATAGGATGGCTACACGGCCTTGGAGAGTCTTACTAAAAGACTCCAGCATTGCCACCCTAACATGCATGTATAGCCACCTTGTTGTCAGAGGTGTCTAGTAAATTTAGTTTGCTGGGTAATGGTTTGCCCGGGCCGATTTGTAGTCTTTTCTATTTGGCTCTTCTCTGAGTTTAGTGTGATTACCATTCCCTGCTGCCGCCATTGAGTGACACTGGCACTTAGACAATAGTCATGAAGGTGGTAATCTTGGATTTATGAATATTTATGTCCTCTCTGGCAACCACTAGTAGTTTCATTGCCAGAGGTGCATGCTGGTGGAGAATATAAATGTTTGGAAAGTGGCCTGGTGAGTTTGTGCCAAATAGGCCAGGACCTGTTTGGAGCCTAGCTCAGATTCCTCAAGCTACCCTACCTGGGTAAGGAGAGTACAGCACCCAGGTTGGAGGGCCAGAGAATGTAAATTCTGCTGGAGGGGGAAGTGGTCCTCCCTCAGAGGACCCAGGTACTCCTTTGGATGGAAGAGAAATGTGATAGAGTATTAAACCCATAATACTGTAGGAAACTGAGACCCTAACCCTCTCTCCCTGTGAATCAGAGCAATAAAAAACTACAGTAGAACAAAACAAAAATTACTGGCACCCATCATTGTTGTGGCTATCTCCACTGTGGCCATGGATCCACCTTAGGGTAATGTAAGCCTGCTTTTGCCTGGGGTCCCCCCCCCCAGTCAAGAGGGACACTGCACACACGTCTGGCTGGGACTACATCTTGATGTGCTGAAGTTCTGTGCCGACATGCATAGGTGGAAGCAAAGGCCTGCATTCCAACAAAAATTGATAAGCCTCCTGTTCAATACCTTGTCCAGCTATACAATGTACAGAAACACAAAGCCTTCTAAAAGGAAGATATTTACATATCATGAATTACAATTAAAAAAAAAAAAAAATCAAGGGGTTCAGTCTATGATTTAGGACAGTGGCCAATCCATGAAAATCATCTCTATGTTCACATGACCAACTTTGCATCTAAGACTGCTGATTTATTACACACATGCAGTACAGGTAAACACTTGCTTTTTGCATTGATGTAAGAACCAATATATTTAGTATTCATTTCACAGAATTCGCAAAGTACATAAAAGAAAGAATAGTTCTCAAAGGATTACATATTGGAATGTGATCGGAAGCCAAATACATTTCACGTACCCGCATCTTTGTGCAGGCATAGCGTATCCTATTTACGCTACGCCGCCGCAACTTAGACAGGCAAGTGCAGTCATCACAAAGCACTTGCTCCGTAAGTTGTGGCGGCGTAGCGTAAATTGGCCAGCGTAAGCCCGCCTAATTCAAAGTAGCCTGGTAGGGGGCGTGTTGTATGGAAATGAATCGTGACCCCACGTAAATGACGCGCCTAACGAACGGCGCATGCGCGCGTATGCTCAGTATCACGTCAAATTTTCTCCCTAAGTTACGCCGGCTCAATGCTTAATCGACGTGAACATAACCTACGCCCATCCCCATTCACGTACGACTTACGCAAACAACGTAAAATATGACGCTGTTCTGACGTCCATACCTTAACATGACTTACCCCTGCTTTATGAGGGGTAAAGTTACGCCGGTCGTACGCCTTACGTAAACAGCGTATATTAATATCTAGCTAATTTGCATATTTATAATGGGAACGCCGAATGCGTCCAGTGTAACTATGCTCCCACGATACACCGGCGTAGGCAAGTTACGTCGGACGGCTGAAGCCATGTTTTTGGACGTATCTCGCTTTGTGAATTGGCGTAAAGATGCAACAGCGCACATTTGAAATTACGGCGGCGTATCTGGAGATGCGCCGGCACAGATCGTTTATGAATCTGGCCCATTATCGGTATGTTTGATAATAGATAAACAGAGAAACCGAACATTAGGATCACATCTGCACAAATGACTATGTGGAGAACATACAAATGCTATACAGACAGAGGGGTTGGTTTTCATACAGGAGAAGAGAATGTTCATTTTACAAAGTGAAAGACCGGTCCGCTCTTACGCTGAGCTGTTAGCGACAGCTTCTCTGTGTAGGCGTCTGCAGAAGAGGCAGCCGACAACGGAAGACCCATAGTAACTCTACGGTTGAAGTCACTTTCCAGGCATTTCCCAGCTGTTGTCGACTGTATTTTACATAGCATCGCTAGAGACCAGACTGGATTGGCTGCAGAAAAGGTATGTATAGCGATATTTGCATTACAGGCTTAGATAGATTAGACTTAGGCCTCGTACACACAACCGAGAAACTCGACGGGCGAAACACATCGTTTTCCTCGTCGAGTAACTTGTGAAGCCGTCGAGAAACTCGACAAGCCAATTTTCTCCATTCCCGTCAAGGAAATAGAGAACTTGCTCTCTTTTTGGCTCGCCGAGTTTCTCGACAGTTTCCTCGACGAAAATGTACACACGACCGGTTTCCTCTGCAAAAAAATATCTCCCAGCAAGTTTCTTGCTGGTTTTTGCCGAGAAACTCGGTCGTGTGTACGAGGCCTTAGAATGTGGCTGCAAGTAGATTTAGGGTTAGTTTTGGCTGAACTTCCACTTTAAAAAGTATTTTTATTTCTTACTTTAATGCACATGGAGTTGGCTTTCTATAGTTCTTTCCCCACTATCGGCAGGCATGTTCATGCACCCTTCACAGTGCTTTACTCCTATTGAATGTTGTATGTTTGACTGTAATGGATATTGTTTGGGCAAACTTGACCCAAAAAAACTTTTAAAGTGGCAATAAACATGGAATTCTACTTTAATAACAAGGTGTTTCTTGTGTGGCTGATTTTATCTAAAAAGCTGTTAAAATAGACAAAATGTAACTGAATCCCCAACAGCTTCCTCTAGTATATACAGATCTAGTACATCTAGATATGCAGATCTCTCTTCTGTATACAATTACAGAAATATGAAAGAACTCGATCGTAAAAATGTGCAAGTTGTTTAAAAAATGACTTAAGGTACATCCACAAATAAGGCTCATTGCATTCAGGCATCAAACTCGAAGCAAGTTAAATACATATGCTTCCAGGTGCTTCAGAGTTGCTTACAGAGATCCTTTGATCTGCTTCTGATTAAGCTGCTTTTGCTTTTACAAGGACTTGTCTTAGTCACCTTTAATAACATAAGTTAGGCAAAAATGGGTATCACTTTAACTCCAAATGTTGACTTGTATGAGGACAAAAATCAACTAAGACACAAATATAGGTCCATGTTCATAAGCCTTAACTCGAAACATGTCCCTTCTATCACATGAGGCCACATGCCAATGTTTTAAACTTCATTGAATAATACTTTTGTTCCAATTTAAATTGATGGTTTAGGCTGGGTTCACACTGATGAGAATTGGATGTGGTTTCCCCACATCTGATTCGCATGACAGGAGACTGACTGGCTCTCAATGGAACCGTTTCACACAGCTCCGGGGCGGCCGCGGAGTGCACTGGAAAAGGGTCCTGTGTGTCTTTGGCTCGGTTTTAGGTGCAAATTCAGACAGATTTGCACCTGAAAAGGTGCACAGGGACGGACCGGACCCCTTGCTGGGAGCCACGGCCACAGCTTGTGTGAACCAGGCCTAAATGCCCTGATGTAAAAATAATTTTCTTTTTAGCACGCAATATATTCTCTGGCTCTTTTATCGTTGTACTTTTTTTCCTATCTATTGTTATTCACGCTGCATGGTTTGTACTCCCAAACACCTACCTCTGTGTCTCAGTTCTTTGTTTGTTAATAAAGAAATGTATAAATTAAAAAGCTTTTTTTAAACCTGTATTTCTGCTTGGTGTGTACCTTCTGAAAATAGATATATATCTATCTATAGATCTATCTATATAGATCTATCTATATAGATCTATCTATCTATACACACACACACACACACACACACACACACACACACACACACACACACACATACATATATACATACATACATACAGTGCTGGAAAATAATGGTGGCCACACAAAATATTGACACTTTGGGCCCAATTTGGACATTTTCACTTAGGGGTGTACTCACTTGTTTTACAAGCTGTACACTCACTACTTTACATTGTAGCAAAGTGTCATTTCTTCAGTGTTGTCACATGAAAAGATATAATAAAATATTTTTCAAAAATGTGAGGGGTGTACTCACTTTTCTGAGATACTGTATATAATCTATGATATAATATAATATAGATTATATTATGAAATGTATATTAAAGCAGAGTTCCACCCTAAAAATGAACTTTCTAATAACAGCCTGCCTTTTTTATCTTAAATTTTCTTTATTAGTCTTTTCCAACATTACATTAAATACATTTCAATACAAAGATACTTTAAAACGCACATACACAAAATACATAAGAGGTCTCAAAATACTCCCTACATTAAAATGGTCTAATAATATTGATAGAAGATGTACTGGATAGCCTACTCATCCTATATACAATATACCCAAAACATATGCCCCCCATAATCTATATCTCTAGCTAGGGGAGTCAGCGAAATAGGGAAGAAAGTAAGAAAGAGAGATATGAAGTTAGTCAAGAGCGAGAGGAGAGAGACAGGAGGGAGAGAGAGAAGAGGAAGAAATGGGGGAAAGTTATGTGTTATGTGTTTAAGATCTAGAATTCTAGAATTGATACTCTCTAAAGTGCAAGTGCATAGTGGCTCGTGTCTGTAATAAAAAAAAAAAAGGGGGGAGAGGGAGGAGGAAGTAGGACTAGTGCTCGTGTAAATAGTTCCATAGCCAACTAATTTCTAGTGACAAGTGTTTTATATATATAATATATAATACTACTAAGAAGGCTCCCACTCAAAGCCTAATTATATGTAAAGACCCAAACTACGTAAACTGTAAAAAAATAATGCCCGGAACCCCGCTTTAACTACAGTATGAAAATATTATGATCCAGGAAATTGATGAGACTGACTGTGGGCTTGCTGCTTCAGTTGAAGAATTTTCCCATCACTTCTTGTCCCTTTTGCCACTGGAACACTCCAACAAAAGAGACACAGACAGCAACAAGAACATGAGAGGTTCTAACCCTTTCTAAACTAATAAAGTTTTGTCTGGAATTGAGCTTCCAGCCATCTTAACTTTGCAGTGAAAGTGCCCCCTCTTCACACTTTGTACGCGCACTACGTTCCCATTCCAATGGATGAGCTGTACTCAGGCCTCGTACACACGACCGAGGAACTCGTTGTAAATGAAACATTGTTTTCCTCGACGAGTTCCTTGTCAGGCTTGTGGAGAAACTTGACAAGCTTTCTTTGCGTACACACTGTCAAGACCAAATCTCCTCGTTCTCAAACACGGTGACGTACAACACATACAATGGCAGGGGAAGCTCGATTCCACTGGCACAACCCTTGGGGCTGCTTTTGCTAATCTCATGTTACTGCGTGTTAAGTAAAAGTTTGGTAAGAGACAATTTGCACTTTTGTTACAGCGTGACAAATGTGTTATCTCCATTACAAATGCTAATACTTTATTCTGAGCATGCGCGGGTTTCTAAGCATACACACGAACGTGTTTCTCGTCGAAAACCAGCCCGACGAGGAACACGACAAGGAAATTGAGACTCCCGTCGAGGAAAAAGAGAACTTGTTCTCTTTTTTTCTCGTCGAGTTCCTTGACAGTTTTCTAGATGAAAAACATACACACGACTGTTTTCCTCTGCAAAAAAGCTCTGCCATTAAGTTTCTTGATGGATTCTGTTGAGGAAAATGGTCATGTGTACGAGGCCTCATTGCGGCCTGCCAATGAAGTACGGCTCACCCAAAATGAACGGGGCCATTAAAAACATGTGCAATAAAAAGAGGACCTGGCAGGGTGTTTTCCATGGAAAGTGCCAGGTAGGGCCACACAGTGATGATTGCTGAAACTTGGGGAATTATTGGATGACCATACAAAAGGTATGATTGTCATTTAGACAAAAATTACGAAAGGTAAAGTTGTCCAAAAATTCTGATTGGTCACAGTTTGTGATCTTTCTCAGGTTTTACTGAGTACGTCAGACGAAGGGGATAACAAGTGTGAAAGCCTATTATAATTCTCACAGGTTATTAATCAGAAGTGTTAACCAGTGCAATGGAGCTCCTTTTGGTATCTCAGCTGGAATTTAGCTGCTATTTCATGGAATTCCATCAACTGTCAGAGAATCACACATATTAAAAATTGAAAGCCTAAAGCTGAGAACATCTCTGAATACCTCAATATCAGATGTCATCTTGTGCACAGTGATACAAGTTCATTCCGTGTGTTGCTGAGGGACGTATACTAGATTCCGCACTTCGGGGAACCAGGAAGAGCATCATGTATGATGTATGTATTGCCTTGGTCGCTTCATGAAACAATTGTTTTAATATTCTCATGAAATTTAGAAAATCTCAAATGTTTTTACTGCTATTTTAATTTCCTTCAATGCATTTAAAAGCATCCAAATGATTCCGAATACTTGATTGTCTCACTTCTGATGAAACAATAGGTCAAACTCAAAACAATTTTTTTCCATAGTAATGGCTATCAGCTTCTGATTACCATTTGTCACTGAGATCAATCCGATCCAAATGAGTTATGCCATGACATCAGGGGGTGGGTCTGGTGTTGTTTTCTTTCTCACTGATTGGTGGATGGTTCTTTAAATGTATTGCCTGTTCTGTATCACAATTTGTCATATGCCTGATGAAGGGGTCCTGTGTGGTTCCAAAATGTTTCTGCTGTAACATTGAGATCATTGATTAAAGCTTTGGACCTATTTTGGAGATCTTGGTGTGCTGGTGACATCAACATTTTTCTGGTTTGCATAAATTGAAAATGCTGCTTCTGATGCCAAATGTTCTATCATTGCTATGTGTTAGTTGAGGTTTTTGGGGTTTATTTTCGTGATGTGCAAAGAGAAATCATATACACACTTGCCGGTAAAATCAGACTGCATATAACAATTAAGTAATGACAGCTAGAGATAACAAATGCAATATTGGAAAAATGTAATAAGAAACTTAGATATAGATTAATTTTCGCCAAGGAGTCCCATCCGTTTCCAACGGCTTGGCAGATGATAAAACCAGACACATGCGTATAGCAGCCCTGGAGAAAGACTAACTTATTCAATTTCCCCCTTATATACCTGAAAAGTAGTATTACCTTTTAAGGAAGAGAACATGCATTCTTGAAGGGGCTTGGTCAGTTTACAGTAAGGACATTCCTGTAGTATTTGGTCAGTTTGGTGAAAACTATCCCTTATCTATATTCTTATGTATTGGTGCACCATAAATAGGGAAAGACTTCAATTGGCTACCCACAGAAGTAAAATTGTGCTCACTAGATGTGTAAATGATGACCAAAATTGAGTACTAGCCAATCAACATTTTCTTTATTGAAAATATGATTTGCAGAAATTTTGGAGCATAAGTGATATCTTTTACTAGTTAGCGACAGGGATCTTAAGCTGGCCACGAACAAAGAAAATCTTCTTTGTCATTGTTCCTTTCATTTGGAACATTCATACAATTTTCTAATTGTTAGAGGGGTCCAATTGACTGTTTTCAACCACAGGAGCAGAATGGAAACGTTCTTGAATACATTAGTAACAGTCTATGTAGTTTGTATTCAGGAAAATCTATTCATTCTACAGTTGAAAGTTAAAAGCAAAAAAATAAATATTGGAGTACTTTTGAATTATATTCATCGATTTTTTTTTAACAAATGTTTGTTCAAAAATCTACCCTGGTATAGCTAGCTTAAGTGTAAGCTTAAACCTCAGTGGGAACATGTCTCCTTCACCTGAAGGACAGACCCATCTGGATATACAAACAATCGCTCACGATCCATCTTGTAAACGCAGCCAAGGCCTGCATCCCATCGTTCTGGAGGCCAACACAGCCGCCGATTAGGATCCTGTGGTATTACAAAACCAGCAACATCCTCCGTAGGGAGGAATTGACTTCTACCGTAAACACAGAGGAAACGTTTGGGTAGAGGTGGAGGCCCTGGCAATATTTCACTTTCACTGATGGTTATTTACAAGCTCTATCCCAATCTGAGTTGGCCACCGGACATGCCACCTGATTGGCACATCTCAGTTGGTGGGCCTTGAGGGGTGTGTGGCCCATGGAGAGTGATCCTCTGATTTTCTTTTCATTGTTTCTTCTTTCCTCCCTTTCTTACTTCTCTCCCCCCCCCACCACCCTCCTACGTATCCATTAGTCTTCATCTGTGATTTCAAACTGACCATGTTTTTAGAACCTACATGCAGTTGGTACAATTGGATCAAAGATGTTTTATTCTTTGTTTGGTTTACTTTACTTTTACTGATACTTGTTCTTGTGCAGTGCATAACTACCATGAGACCAGTTACGGGTTCTAGTCTTAACCTCCCTGGCGGTATAATTCTTTCAGAAAAAAGATGCTGAAAGCGGTACCATTATTTGCAAGGAAATTTGGCGTTTTATATTGTAGGTCTGTAATTTTTAGAAATAACTCACTTAAATCTGACCAAACAAGAGTCTAATAGGCATCCCGGGTATGACATTTTTTTAAAAACAAAATTATAAATTATAATATAATAAATAATTATAAATAATTATGACAAATAATAATATAATTATAATAAAAATTATTCAATAATGTAATCAACTCAAAATAACTGAAATTTGCTCAGTTGCAGAATTGTCGCGGTCATTATTATTATTTTTTTATGACGAATTTCCCCACAAATCGCTATCGCTCAATTCTGCAAGTGATTATAATTTATTATCGCTGTTTTTTAGCTGATCTAAAACAATTTTTGACATAAAGGGACACTTTTGGTTGCTATGGACAATCTACAGTTTGCAGGGAGAAAGAAACGTTTTTATTATATAAAATGACATGCATGACACTGGGCAGACCACTAGGGACAAGGGGGGTGTGTTTTTTTTACATACAGTACTGTAATCTATAAGATTACAGTATACTGTATGTAAAGTGTTTGTTTACTTTTTTGAATTTGGCGCCGTTCTCCGTCCCCGTGCGTCGTAACGTCGCAGGGAACGGAGATCGGCGGCACAGGAGGATGCTGTGTGAATCGAGCGAGGTCCCGCTCGCTCACACAGCGCGGTGGCATCGCTGGATCCAGGGACAAGGTAAGTAAACCAAGCCTGTGGATCTAGCGAGGCGAGCCAGAGTCTGACTCAGGGTTACCGCTCGCAGCAGGAAAATCTAACCCCGAGTCAGACTTGGGAATACCGCCAGGCAGGTTAAAGGGTCACTAAAGGAATTTTTTTAAATATTGCACCCTAAGATACGACGGGGTAGGAGACTTACGCCGCTCGTATCTTAGCCTAATTTAAGCGTATATGGTTTCCAGAATACGCTTAAATTTAGGACGGCGTAGATTCAGAGTTACGTCGGCGTATCTACTGATACGCCGGCGTAATGCTATCTGAATCCAGCTATATAAGTGCAAAGTGCACTCGAAATTGCACTGAAAGTGCACTTGGAAGTGCAGTCGCTGTAGATCTGAGGGGTAGATCTAAAATGAGGGGAATCTCTGCAGGTTTTATTATCCAATCATGTGCAAGCTAAAATGCTGTTTTTTATTTTCCTTGAATGTCCCCCTCGGATGTACAGCGACTGCACTTCCAAGTTAACTTTTAGTGCAATTTCAAGTGCACTTTGCACTTGTAGATTGCACTTGTAGTGCAAAGTGGATTTCCCTTTAGTAAACAAATCCCCATGTTACATCTCCTTGCTGCATAGACTGAAAACTCTGCCCTTGCCGCTTTCAACGACCTAACAATTACCAGAGGAAATATTTCACAGCATGGCCCAGGCTGGTGATTGAAGCACTACGTTTGATGTGCACAAATATTAGAGCCGAATCAATAGAAAAATAAAGTCAGAAAAAAAGCAAAAACTCATTTTGAGCCCAAACAAATCTGCTATTTTATAAACCGTAAACACTTTCTAAATCAGAAACACACGCCTCGGTTCCCCAGTACCATATGTGATGGAGATATAAAATACAGTATGTTAAGAATGCATGGAAGGGAATGTTGTGTCTGTAATTGCTGGAATAAGGAATCTGCAACATTAAAGCGAACCATCGCCATTGAATGTTTCTTAAATACACATCTGAAAAAGATCAGCTTAGTATAAACAATCCTATTAGTTTGTTAATGTATTAAAAATGTGTTTGTTGGGAATGAATTGTGAACGTGGGGGCAGCCATATTTTATTCTCTGATCCTACAGTTGTAAAATGTTTTTTTTTTCTTTTTTTGCTGCTGCTCCGACTTTGGGATCCTCAAACTACGGCCCTCCAGCTGTTGTAGAACTACACATCCCATGAGGCATTGTAACACACTGACATTCAGACATGAGTAGGCATGGTGGGAATTGTAGTTCCTGAACAACTGGAGGGCTGTAGTTTGAAGACCCATGTGTTAGAGCAGAGGTGGGCAAACTACGGCCCGCGGGCCGTATACGGCCCGGCGGACCTTTTAATCCGGCCCCCGGGCGGATCGCTAGAAATAGCATTGTAGTGGATGGCCGTGGCGGAACTACCGCCATAGCGACCCACGCGGGCGCTATGGGGCCCACAGCTGAGTGAGGTTCGGGGGGGCCCGCAGTCCGATATTTGTTTATGACCGGGCCGCACAGCGGGAGGTAAGCGGGGACCGCGGCCTGGAGAGGGTTAACACAGGCCGCGGTCACCGCTTACCTCCCTCTATGCGGCTGTGCCTGTGTCTCCTCTAGTCTCCAGGCTCTCCTGCCCAATGTCATCTATCATCAGAGCAGGGCTGGGAGAAGCCGGAGACACTGAACAGCATGAGTGCTGTGCAGGGATCCGTGGTTGCTAGGAAGCAGGCCGGATCCAATCAAAACAGCTATTGCTGTCCCCGCACACGCTCTGCTGCCTGCAGTAGCTAGGCAACGCCGACGCTGCCAGGGCTGGGGCCGCTGATGACGTATGATGTCTGGAGACCCCGCCCACCCAGACAGATTACATCCATTCAAAAAACAACAGGAGGGAGGAAGACACGTGTGAAGTGAAGCCATCAGATCAGGAGACAAGTAAAGGAGACACAGAAGAAGCAAAACAGGTAAACGAGAAAGGGGGTAATGGAGGAGGAGACAGGAAAGTGTAAATCGATAAAGATGAATGGTGGCACTGGCAAAAAGGAGATAAGAAAGGGGGAAGAAGAGGGAAGAACAGATAGAAAAAAAGGGGACTATATAAAGAGAAAAATAAGGAAAACAGAAAAGCAGAGGAAAATAAGAGAAAAAATACGAGTGAAAAATAAAAAGATGATAGAGAAATGAGAATAGGAAAAAAGGAAGAAATGAGTGGGAAAAGGAGACAAATTAAGAGGATAAGGTACAACTGAGAAAAATGTATGAAAATAAACTTAAAAAAAAAAAAACTGGTGGCACACTGGCAGCAATTGATGGCACACTGGCAGCAATTGATGGCACACTGGCAGCAATTGATGGCACACTGGCAGCAATTGATGGCACACTGGTGGCACACTGGCAGCAATTGATGGCACACTGGCAGCAATTGATGGCACAATGGCAGCAATTGATGGCACACTAACAGCAATTGATGGCACACTGGTGGCACACTGGCAGCAATTGATGGCACACTGGCAGCAATTGATGGCACACTGCCAGCAATTGATGGCACACTGCCAGCAATTGATGGCACACTGGTGGCACACTGGCAGCAATTGATGGCACACTGGCAGCAATTGATGGCACACTGGCAGCAATTGATGGCACACTGGTGGCACACTGACAGCAATTAATGGCACACTGGCAGCAATTGATGGCACACTGGCAGCAATTGATGGCACACTGGTTTATGTATGTCTTAGTGATTGATTAACATCACAACTTCATTGATTTGAAATTGATACCCTTATTTTTTGTATGATTTTTGCTTTTGCTCATCACTTGCTCATCACTGCCACACACAGGCAGTAATGAGCAAAACTACAAATCATACAAAAAATCATACAAAAAAAAGCTATCAATGAAGTTGTGATGTGAATCAATCACTAAGACAATAAGACATACATAAACCATAATTTTCACTAATATGAGTCACAAATAGTGAAAAATGTTCATTGTTTTGGGAAATTTTGTTTAATACATTTTTTTTTCTTGTAAGGCAACCTCACTTTTTCATTGTTTAACTATAACAAGTACTCGTACCAGTTGTCCAACAATGATATTTACTGCTTTTTATAAAGAAATACAATTGATTTTATGCAGTATTGAGTTTAGCCTTTTGGCCCGGCCCTCCAAAATATTTTTAGTTTCTCATGTGGCCCCATCGAAAAAATAATTGCCCACCCCTGTGTTAGAGGGTGGCTATTCTTATAACAGCTTCAACTCTTCGGGGAAGGCTTTCCCCCCTGTGCTTGTGTGGGTTTCCTCCAGGTACTCCAGTTTCCTCCCATATATCAATTGTAAGCTTGTTGAAGGCAGGGATTGATGTGAATGTACAATATATTTGTAAAGCGCTGTGTACTGTACATGGATAGCATTATATAAGTACCTAAAATTGAAATAAAGTGGTCCAAGTTGGAACAATGTAACTGTGAAAAAATACCTACACCTGGAAATCTTCTTAAACCACTTGCCACCCACCGGCCATCAAATGACGGCTGGGCGGTGTGGCTCTCGTTCTGGCCGGGCGTTATATGACGTCCTCAGCTTCCCAGCCCTCTAGGGGGCGCGCGCGCACCTGCACCATCACTCGGTAGCTGATGCGCGTGCCTGGCGGGCCGCGATGTCCGCCGGGCACCTGCGATTTCCCGGTAACAGAGCAGGAGCGTGGATGTGTGTGTTTAAACACACACATCCACGTCCTCTCAGGTGAGAGGAGACCGATGCTCTGTTCCCAGTACAGAGGAACACTGATCGTCTCCTCCCCTTGTGAGTCCCCTCCCCCTACAGTTAGAATTACTCCCTAGGTAACATATTTAACCCCTTGATCGCCCCCTAGTGTTTACCCCTTTCCTGCCAGTCCCATTTATACAGTAATCAGTGCATTTTTATAGCACTGATCGCTGTTTAAATGTGAATGGTCCCAAAATAGTGTAAAAAGTGTCCAATGTGTCCACCGTAATCTTGCAGTCATGATAAAAATCGCAGATTGCCACCATTACTATTAAAAAAAAATACCATAAATCTATCCCCTATTTTGTAGATGGTATAACTTTTGGGCAAACCAATCAATATACGTTTATTGTGTTTTTTTTTTTACCAAAAATGTGTAGAAGAATACATATCAGCCTAAACTCAGGAAAAAATTTTTTTTTATATATTTTTGGGGGATATATATATATATATTTTTTAATTGGATATTTATTATTGCAAAAAGTAAAAAATCTTGAGTTTTTTTCAAACTTGTCACTCTTCTTTTGTTTATAGCGCAAAAAATAAAAACCGCAGAGGTGATCAAATACCACCAAAAGAAAGCTCTATTTGTGGGGATTTTTATTTATTCGGGTACAGTGTTGCATGACCACGCAATTGTCTTTCAAAGCGTAACAGCGCTGAAAGCTGAAAAATAGCCTGGGCAGGAGGGGGGTTTAAGTGCCCTGTATTGAGGTGGTTAATGTAAGAAATATAGGGCCAGATTCTGGTACATCGTGCGTATCTCTGCAGCGGCGTAACGTATGTCATTTACGTTACGCCGCCGCAAGTTTTTCAGGCAAGTGCTTTATTCACAAAGCACTTGCCTATAAAGTTGCGGCGGCGTAGCGTAAAACACCCGGCGGAATTCAAATCCGCCGGGTAAGGGGCGTGTTCCATTTAAATGAAGCGCGTCCCCGCGCCAAACGAACTGCGCATGCGCCGTCCCTAAAATTTCCCAGTGTGCATTGCTCCAAATGACGTCGCAAGGACGTCATTGGTTTCGACCTGAACGTAAATGACGTCCAGCCCCATTCACGGATGACTTGCGCAAACGACGTAAGTTTTTAAATTTTCGACGCGGGAACGACGGCCATACTTAACAATGGCTGCGCCTCATATAGCAGGGGCAACTTTACGCCGGGAAAAGCCTAACGTAAACGTTGTAACTTTACTGCATCGGCCGCGCGTACGTTCGGGAATTTGCGTATCTAGCTAATTTGCATACTCAACGCGGAAATCGACGGAAGCGCCACCTAGCGGGGAAAAAATAAATTGCAGTTACGATCCGACGGTGTAAGAGCCTTACGCCTGTCGGATCTAATGGATATCTATGCGTAACTGATTCTAAGAATCAGTCGCATAGATACGACGGCCCAGATTAGGACTTACGACGGCGTACATGCGCCATCGTAAGTCCTTTGAGAATCTGGGCCATAGTCTGTGTTGTGAATTTCTTTGTTATATAATTAAACTGTCCCCCAAAATGATTAGCTGGTAGATACTCCAAAGGAGGTACAAACGTATTTCCAGCTATTGGGAGGAAAACATTTTGGCTAATTGGTAAACTTGCACAACTCAGCAACTACACCAAACCGGATATTATTCATATTCTCAGGCATTTTTTCCTTAATTTTTCCTTAATTTCTCAATCTCTCCTCTACTAATAGAGCTGAAGAGACAGCCTAAGCCTTATGCCTTCAATCTACAGCAGTTTTATATTCCAAGCTTTAGCCCTAGAGCCATATGGAACTGTATGGTAAAAAATAAATGAGGTTTCTGCAAAATATTAAGTTATTAAACGTGGCAGCTATGCCAAGGACGGAAGTGTTTGGAATTTGTTATGTATATGTAATTCCCAAATGCCATGACACATGTCTATGTATTTGTGAATTATTTGCTGACCTCACAGGTGTATACATATTGATAGATGACACAAGTCTCTACAGAGTGTAACATAAACCTGCCATTGATTATAATGGTAATAACAGTAAGTGTATCAGGTGACACCTTACTACTGCTCTTCTTGGTGACTCAGCCAGTACAACTATTTGACTCAAAGCAAATCTGCAGAATTGGACAACTCATTTACTAATGTGACTCACCATAGAAAATATAGTATCAGGGTCAGATCACAGTGACATTTTTACTGGCATGTTGTCTCATAAGAAATGAGAAAATAAGCAGATCATTCAGTGAGCCAGAAGAACCTTTTTTTTAGAACAGGGATGAAAAAACTAGCGGATCAGTTGTTTAGCCAGGAGTACCTTTTTAGAATAAGGATGAGAAGTACTGCTTCTTCTGGATCAGGGGAAGACACACCATTTGTGCAGAAAGTTCAACAGTACAAGGACAGATTTAGGGGAAGATTTATGCTATAGATCAGGGGTCTCCCAACATTTTGAGCAAAGGGCCCGTTTACTGTCCTTGCGGCTTTAGGGGGGCCGGACTGTGGCCAGTGGGAGAAGAAAATGCCTTGGCAGTAGTGGAAGAAAATTATACACTTTCATTTGTGTCAGTTGAAGGGGTAGTGCCCCAAGGGCCAGATAAAGGCACGCAGAGGGGCGCATTCGTCCCTTGGGTCACAGTTTGGCGACCCCTGCTATAGATGGTCCAGGTGGGTGCTGAGATCTGGGTAGTGTTCACTGGCAGATCCCCATAGCATACTATAGACAGTGATATGGTTTGGGCCAACCTTTCTCAACCATTTTATTATAGAGGAACTCACAAAATAATTTCTAGGACCCATAAAATACCTACTAAACCCAAATAATCTTAGATGGAATGGAAAAATGCCCCTTATATTGGTGGCCAGGAGGAAGAACGAAACCCTAATGCCCTGTACACACAATCGTTTTTTCCGTCGGAATAAACTCTGATGGTTTTTCCGACAGAATTCCACTCAAGCTGTCTTGCATACACAAGGACACACCAAATTCCGACCATCAAAAATGCTGTGACGTACAGCACTACGACGAGCCTAGAAAAATTAAGTTCAATGCTTCAAACATGCGTCAAATTGTTTCCGAGCATGCATGTTTTTTCTCCGTCGGAATTCCATACAGGCGAACGGAATTTCCGATAGAAATTTTTTTCGTTGGGAAAAAAGAGAACATGTTCTCTTTCTAACTCCATCGGAATTTGCGACGGAAAAAGTCAGATGGGGCATACACACGGTTGGATTATCCGGTGAAATAATTTAATCTGACTTTTTCCATCAGAAATTCCGATCGTGTATACGAGGCATTACAGCGATGGTCAGAGTTTCACCCTTTAAAAGATAACTGGTGCCATACTGCTTGCTGTGCCTAGTAGCGTTGGCTCAGCAACTATTGGGGCACCATCAAGGAGGAGGTCAATTAGCTACGGCTCAAGGAGTCTCTAAAAACCGAACCTGGTTGTGTCTATTTATCCTGAGCAAATAAGTATTTGTAATTGACTCGTAGTTGAATGTAGGGCCCAAAATTTGTTCATGCACAGGCGCTCTTTTGTAAACCCTTTTGCCTCTCAATAGTTTTCTGCGGAAAAAAATAAATAGAAAATCGGCTAGATAAGAGTAAATAGAAAATAGAAGCTAGACCAATATAAGAGCATGTGGGAGTCTACTAAAATACCCAATTATTATACTCAAACTATATTGCTACTCCACGTGAGAAATATCAGGCCTTCTGGCAAAATAGAGGTTGCGATTTAGGTTCACACTAATGCGGTGCAGAAAACACCATGATCCGTGTACGTTTACTGCATCATATTTAAATCGCACTGCCCTTGCGATCCGCAGCGGGTGTCAGTTAAATCTTAACGACACCCAAATGCACAAAATGACCATGGGATCCGGTTACAGTGTGGTTCCAAAATTGCTGCATGCACGTCTTTGGTGCAATGCGGTGTGATTTAAACTCATTCAAGATGAATGGGCTCAAATCGCACCACATTGAATTGCATGTGAATTGAACAGGAATGCGGTAGGGTCCCTGTGAGATTCATATGTGGTTTATAGTCTGAACTGAACCTTAAGTCTAGTACACACGACTAGCTTTTTTTCCATCCAAAAAACTGCCAGCTCAGAAGGGACACTCCATCAGCACTCTCAGCCATTGGCTTAGCAGGCTGATTGGGAGCCAATCGGCAGGCCTTTTTCGTCATTCCCCTTCAACAGATGCTGGCTGAACAGCCGGCTTCTGTTGGATCGGCTGCAGTGCACGCAGGCCCAACGTCAGAGTACCTTGTAAGAGAATGGAAGTGATCAAGTCAGGGCAAGTTAGGCCCCTTTCACATGGGGTAACTGTGCTCAGTGGAGTCCGCCAGCTCAGCGGGAGATCGCTCCGTTGATCTCTGCTGAGCCGGCGGATGACAGGTCTGTCTCTGCTCACTGAGCGGGGAGGGACCTGTCAGAGCCCCACTGAGCTCTATGGGAAGATTGGACGAAAACGGACAGCATGTCTGTTTTCATTAGATCTCATCCGATCTGATAAGCCAAGACGGATGACAGACATATCGCCATCCGTCTGTCTTGATTGGGTGACAGGCGGGTGTCAGCGTCCACATCTCCTTTGACACCCGCCTGCCCATAGGAGTCAATGGATGGCCCGTTCGGATCCGCCTGAAAAACGGACAGACGGATCTAAGCGGGCTTATCATGTGAAAGGGGCCTAATGATCAATGCATCCCAGTTAATACGAAGTGGTATCAAAATGTTTCGAGACTAGTTTTGTAACACGCAAACAGATGGCAGCAGCACAAGGCTGCACACACAGTCACAGGGAGCACTGGCCTTCATAAGCCAGTGTGCCAAAAGACAACGTACTGTGTACATTGGGAGCTGTGCAACTGGCGCTATTCTGACCATGTGTGGTACCACTTCTGCTATTTCATCATGGACAGCAAGTTAGAACAAAGAGCAAATGTGAAATTCTGTGTGAAAGTGGGCAAATCTGCCACAGACTTTTAACAATGATTCGAAGATCCAGGTCAAAATATCGTCATTTCGACACCATTGCAGAGATCCAGCGCCAATAGCAGAAGGTGCTTTACTCGCTTCGAAAAGACTTCCAGAACACTCTCCAGAAGTGGCAGGAACGCTGGGAGTGCTGTATTGCTGTGCAAGGGGACTATTTTGAAGGTGTCTAAATGTAGATTAAGTACTTTCTTGTAAACAGAGCTAGTCTCAAAACTTTTTGATACCACTTTGTATAATGTGAAGCAGAGGTGGCACACTGTGTAGCTCTTGTGGGTTCTGATGATAGACCACACTGCTCTTCTCACCCTCTGGTGCTATGGAGTGCTCGCTGTAGTGAAGCCATGTGCACTGAGAAAAAAAATTGCTGGTGTCATGAGATAATGCTTTCAATTTTATGCCATATAATTCTCCTTCTGGAATGTTTGTTTTATTTCTACAAAACAACTGATCTAGGACACAGTTTACAGCCAACATTAGAAAAGCCAATTTGTAACAATGGACTGGAAACAGTAATCATAACACAAAAGTTCAATCTGGGATTTTTCGTGTGGGGATTACGTATGCCTCATTGGATTCCATGATACCGTCCTCTTTTTCTGTCTGAAAAAAAAAAGTCAGTCTTTTTTAATTTTTGTGGTTGGATCTTGGCACCCATTAAGGTCTATTCTTCTATTAGGAAAGCCACGTCTACGTTACAAATACAAGTACAAGTCAAACATAAGCAAACTGCACCTGACTGCGTGACTAATCATTATCCTAAATCCTAATCCTATCCTAAATAAAGTGTTGACTGATTCAGGGCCAACTGCAGCCTTGCCCACATAAAATGAAGCTCAGCACTGAACGTGTAATAGGAGGCTGCAGTCCTGCACAGAAAATCACTGGCTGCAACAGATTATATGAAAAGAGACAAAAGAAAAAAAACGACCTCTTACCCCCTCTTCTGGGATACACAGCCGGTGCTCACCGCTCCTCCTCTTCTCCGAGTGCCCCCATAGCATACAAGCACGCTCCCGAGCTGGCCGTGTGCTTCCATAGACACATGGCCTCTTGCTATGGGGGCACTCGTGCGAGCATGCTCCCGAGCTGGACTATGTGCTTCCATACACACAGAACGTGGTTTAGCCTGACCCCCTGCTCCCTCCTCAAAGGGTTTGATTGATAGCGGCAGAAGCCAATGGCTCCCGCTCATGTCAGAGCTTCCTGTGAATACAAGAGGGAAAAGTGGCTATAGATGGGACAGCGCTGAACCGAGAGAAGACTCAGGAAACTGTTTAAGGAGGGGGCTGGGGGAGGTGCTATTGAAAGGTTTTTCCACCCTTACCCTAAGTGGTTTACAATGCACAAGGTTTTTTATACCTTAATGCATTATCTGTATTAGGCCCCGTACACACGACCGAGTTTCTCGGCAGAATTCAGCCAGAAACTCGGTTCAGAGCTGAATTCTGCCGAGAAACCCGGCCGTGTGTACACTTTCGGCCGAGGAAGCCGACGAGGACCTCGGCGAGGAAATAGAGAACATGTTCTCTATTTCCTCGTTGTTCTATGGGAGAACTC
Source organism: Rana temporaria (assembly GCF_905171775.1). Classification (NCBI taxonomy): domain Eukaryota; kingdom Metazoa; phylum Chordata; class Amphibia; order Anura; family Ranidae; genus Rana; species Rana temporaria. Next base: position 60,639,381 of record NC_053489.1, read on the forward strand.
GGCCCGCCGAGCTCCTCGGCGGCTCCAGGACTGAACACGCCGAGGAACTCGATGTGTTTGGCACGTCGAGTTCTTCGGCCGTGTGTACGGGGCTTTAGGGTAAAAAAACTTTCAATATCTGCCCCCCCCCCCCCTAAACACTTACCTAGGCCCTCTTGATCCAGCGCTGTGCCCATCTGCAGCAGCTATTCTCCCCTCTAGAGAATGCATTAAGGCAAGAAATCTTTTGCTTTTAGAACCACTTTAACTGCCATTCTAAATACAGTATTAGCAGTTTACTTGAGACAGGGGTGCCCAACCTTTTGAAGAAAGAGGGCCACTTACGTGACTTGATATCCGGTCGCGGGCCACAATGAGCAAACTCTGCTTATGCAGAGGGGACAAGGACAGAGGGGACAAGGACACAGCCCACGCTACTCTATGGGTCCTCCAATCCACTCAGATGGAAGGGAACGATACGGATCCCCTTCTGTTTTTTTTTTTTATCCTAAAGCTGATATAATCTGCAGTTTAACATGTGGCGATATACTGACTGCAGAATTGCAGTGGTATGTCTTGATGCCATGCAAGACTGCACAGCAGTTACAAAGGTATCTTCGAATTTGCATATGTCAAACAATAAAATAAAAAAAGTAGACAACCCGTCTGAAGACATACCAGCCCATGGCTAATTGATTTTATACATCAAGGCACACAATCGAGATGAGTGCATTTGGCTTTCACAAGCTGAATCTTCAAACATTCACTTAACCACTCACTATAGGCAGAATATACATCAGGTCCCCCCCCCCAATAATGGAAGCCGATGTGAAGGACTAGCATGGGCTTCCTCCACATCGGTGACCACCAGTCATCTAATGGAACCTACCTTAAATCTGGCCATAAACAGATCGCATTTTGGCCAGTTCAGCAGGAACTGGACAAATTTTGATCCATCTATTGGAAACTGGTTGTACTGAAATCAATCTATTTTGCTTTTAGAGAATGCATTCTTGGCAATATTGAAGTGTTTTCACATTGAAGTTGAGGCAAAAAACACCCAAGTACACTCTAAAAAAGCTCATGTACTTTTTGGAGTGTAGGGCGACTCCAGGACAATTAGAAAGAATGGGATTCTGCATGTTGAGCATAGGGAAACAAGCTGAAAACATCTCCAATATGAATAGAATACGGTTATACAAGGGTGCCTCAGATTTCAAGTTTATTATAGGATAAAAAGGTAGGTCCACACCAGCCATCTGTCCATACTATACACAATTGGTTATGTAGTTACAGAGCCATATAGCAAGGATTTGCAGGGATCCTCCCGCTATCCTAAAATGAGGACTAAACTATTTGATTTTTGTTGGAAGTGTAACGTTAAAATAATTTCTCTTAAAGTGATTATAAAGCTTTTTTTTTTTTTTTTTAATAACAAACATGTCATACTTATCTCCACTCCTCGCAGATAACCCCCTAGGTCAGGGGTGTCAAACTAAATTTCATCGTGGGCCGCATCAGCATTATGATTGTCCTCAAAGGGGCCGGTTGTATCTGTAAGATTAGATGTCCAGCGCATCCCCTCCCCTTACATTAGATGTCAAGAGCCACCCCACCATCAAAAGTTGAGTCGCCCACTCTCCCTTACATCACAGTGCACCTTATGCTGCTGGCAAGAAGCTGGATGCATTGCTTGAAAGCAGAAAGTAAGGGTCTGAAGGAGGACCAGAGGAGGGCTGGGGCTCTCCTGCAGCTGCAGGAGAGGTGCGAGGGCCACATGAAATGGCCTGGAAGGCCAGATTTGGCCCGCGGGCCTTGTGTTTGACACCTGTGCCCTAATAGAAGCGCTCTCTCGGGGGGGTTACCGTGCGGGCACGCTCCTGAGTCATTAATTTGGCGTCTATATCCAATCAAAAGTCGGGACCCCATGGAGCGAGGGACAGCACATCACCGCCGGGTGAATTCCAGGGCTTGGGTAAGTAAAAAGGGGGGGGGGGTTTGCTGGGGGGGCTGGTGACTGCCAGAAGTTTTTTCACCTTAAAGCATAGGATGCAAAGTGAAAAAACACAAGGGTTTACAACCCCTTTAAGAAAGCATGGTGTGACTTGCAGTGCTTTAGAGGAAAGGCCTTTGGGTTCCATATGGCCCTCCTTGAGCTAAGTTGACTAGTAAGCCAGTTTGGAGAATAGGTAGGTGTCTCAAACAAGTAAAAAAACAACAACAACAGTATATTAATGGCTGGAGTTCCACCACATCATATTGGTGGCACACAAGGTAGAACACATTGACTCTTCTGTTCTTCTACATCTGCTTTTCACTTATACATGAAAGCAGCCAACAAGTGTTTTTTATTTGCTGTAATTTTAGGTTCATGTTCCTGTGTGCGCAAGATGCCTTCTGAAAACAACACGACCAGTTCCTCTCTGTTTTTTTATCTGCCATGTATCATAATTCTTTCACCATGCAATGGAATTCCTCTAACGTGATTACATTACACTGTCCACGCACACACCTATCCTTCTGTATCCAGATCATTTTACCCTGAAGGTAATGGTCAAGAAGGATACCCCCTGGAAGTCCTATTGTTTTAAGTCATGAGAAAAGCTCTAACCAGTAAATGCACATAAGGATCGGATTGAGTGGGGGATGATCAACCTTAGGGCGTACGCGATAAAGCAATGTAGAAAAGTATTTAGGGGTTGTTCACTAATGGCAGGATGATGTACACTGTACTTTACCACAGCAACCAATTCAAGCACAGTTTAGAAAGGAGTTCAGAAACTCAGAAAGGTTCTGATTTGATGCTATAGCTTACAAGACTTAGGGGTTGGATCTTATAAAACTGAAAATTAGAGAAATCTGGTGCATGGTAGCCAATCAGCTTTTAACTTCAGCTTTTTCAATTACCGTATTTATCGGCGTATACCGCGCACTATTTTGCCCTGAAAATCAGGGCAAAATCGTGGGTGCGAGTTATACGCCGATACCCGCTTTCCCGCCACGAGTTTGAATACTGCGCCGGCATATACCGAGCGCAGTACACTCGTGAATCTTCGGGCAGTCTCGGCGCCTCTCGCACTGACGTCCTGAGCGTACAGGACATCAGCGCGACAGTTGCCGAGCCTGCCCGAAGATTCACGAGTGTACTGCGCGCGGTATATGCCGGCGCAGTATTCAAACTCGTGGCGGGAAACGAGCGGGGAGGACGCGAGGATGCCGCGAGGACGCCGCAGAAGGACGCCGGACCCGCTGAAGAGGACACCCGACCCGCCGAAGATTACACCCGACCCGCCGAAGACGGACGCCGGACCCGCCGAAGAGGACACCCGAAGCCGCAGAAGGACGCCGGACCCGCCGAAGAGGACACCCAAAGCCGCAGAAGGACGCCGGACCCGACGAGGCCGCCGATGGATGCCGCGCAAGACACCAAAACTGTAAGTACAAAAAAACGAAAAAACTTTTTTTCCACAGGATTGGGGGCCACTTCAGGGGTGCACGGTATACGCGGGAGCGCGTTATACCGCGATAAATACGGTAAGCTTTGACAAAAAAAAAAAAAGGAGCTGATTGGTTTCTATGCAGAGCTGCACCAGATTTTGCACTCTTCAGTTTTAGTAAATCAACCCCTTAGTGACAACCTATCCTAACATGGCTCTTCTTGTTATTTGTGTTTATCAATAGGCCATTACAATACAATTACAATACAATAACCACACCAGCTACCTTTAGTGTTGCAGATAAAAGATTTAGAAGAATGTGAAAACTAAAAAAAAAAAAAAAAGATACACAAAACTACTATGGCCCAGATTCACAGAGAGCGGGCGCACATTACGCCGCCGTAGCGCAAATAATATACGCTACGCAGATGCAGCACAGCGAGGCAAGCATGGAATTCACAAAGCCAGTGCTGTCAAAACTGCGCTGGGTTTCGTAGGCGTAAGTCGGCGTAATGTTTCCTTTCAGCTGCAGAGCAATTGATACGATCAACTGCCTCTTGAGCTGTCATTCAGGTCTCCCTATTGGGATCAGATGGGCTAGCAATGAACTTTGCCTGCAATCGGCACACCAGCTGCGCAGCCTGTTCTTTCTGTACAATCGTTTTAGTCTTAATGCCTGTAACCTCGGTAATAAGGATACCTCTTAAGAATGCTTTAAAAGCATCCCAAGCAGTGTTTAAATTGGGGTGGGCTGCATGGCGCAGCCAGAACTCAGAAATTTCAGCAGCTATCCTTTTGTGAGAGGTAAATAGGTTTAGTTAGAAGGCGTTTAGTTTCCACGGGGCCCTTGGCAAAGTCATGGCAGGTTTAGAGTTCAAATAGACCAATAAGGGAGAAGGATCAGATATGCCCCTAACCAAATGTTGCATGTCCTGTAATAAGTGGAACGTTTGGGGGGTGCATAAACATAGATCAATCCTAGAAATCTGTCCTTATCACAAGCATGCAGGCAAGAGTGTGTGCTTAGTGAAGAATACCTGATTCCCCTCCTAAGACTCCTGGGATGTATAATATAATTTGCCTGGGCCTGAAAACCAGAAAGTAACCAGAGAAAGAAAAAGTTTAACACAAGATATACCGGTACTTTCCTATTTACTAAGGCTAGCCTCATAAGGAATAAAATAGCCAGTGTTGATTGAGAGAGTAAAGTTCCGAGTGAAGTTCCGCTTTAAGAAACCTCTGTGAACAGAGAAGGACTGGACCATTGAATTTTATTATAACAGCACACCTTCCTTAACAAGGTTTTTTTTTAAAATCAGCACTCATTGGGGTAGATTCAGGTAGGGGCGCGCACTACTACGGATGCGCAGCGTACCGTTTTTACGCTACGCCTCCGTAAATTACTTGAGCTACGCTTCATTCACGAAGCATTTGCTCCCTAATTTGCGGGGACGTTTCGCAAAAGTGGCCGGCGTAAGCGCGCGTAATTTAAATGATACCGTAGGGGGCGTTGATCATTCAAATTAGGCGCGTTCCCGCGCCGAACGTACTGCGCATGCTCCGTCGGGAAAATTTCCCGACGTGCATTGCGGTAAATGACGTCGCAAGGACGTCATTTGCTTCGACGTGAACATAAACGGCGTCCAGCGCCATTCACGATTCACTTATGCAAACGACGTAAATTTTGAAAATCGCGACGCGGGAACGACGTGTATACTTACCATTGGCTGCGCCTCCTAATAGCAGGAGCAGCCTTACGCAGAAATCGACAAACGCAAACAGCGTAAAACTTGAACGCCGGGCGCGCGTACGTTTGTGAATCGGCGTGAGTATGCAATTTGCATACTCTACGCTGACCACTACGGGAACGCCACCTAGCGGCCATCGTAAGAATGCAGCCTAAGATACGACGGCATAAGAGCCTTATGCCAGTCATATCTTAGGCTATAGTCGGCGTATCGAGCTTTCTGAATACAGAAAGTCGATACGCCGGCGCTACTTAGCAATTACGCTGCGTATCTATGGATACGCAGGCGTAATTGCTACCTGAATCTACCCCATTGTTATCACACAGCAACTAACCAAATTTAAACCTTCATTAGAAATCTGACTTTTGTGATACAGTACAAATTAACCTGTAAGGTACAGTGAGGGGCAAAGAGTACTGCCCATAGCATCCAATCCGATTCCAGTTTCCACGTTCAGTGAAAGTAAAAAATAAAAGAAATAATAAATAAAATAAAAATGAGTGGCAAGGTATGATTTGCTCCGGTTCGTAATGTCACAATTTTATTTATGTACAGGATGTCAACTGTGATCCACATTAAAAGACACCATACAGGAACACCATTTAGATCTGGTTCTATATATAGCCATAGGTCAGGGTGTATTAGGACCATTAGTTCATGCCATCTACAACTAGAGCAATGCCACTGGTAAGCTGCCACTACAAGTTAAGAAGACCAGATATCAATTCTGACCAGGAGCACTTCTAGGCCTATAATAGCCACCTATTATCTGTCATTACTACGAGCTCAGACATCAGTGTGTGATCCTACATTATAGGGGTAGAGCGGCCGAAGCGGGCTATAGTCAGATAAAATCTAGCCTTTATCTATCTTCAGAGACAAGATCTGAAGTTGAGTGCTCATTTGTTGCCCCCATGTCAATGTTTCCCTCGTATGGTTTGTTCTTTTGACCTTCATTAACAGGTTGGGAAGTTCATCCAGCAATATCTATCAAACACTGGAAAACGCAGTGGGAGCACTGTAACTGCAGGGAATAAAACATCTGGGCAACAGCTGTACAGATCTCCAGATGTTCATACAGGGATGTGTGCAGCTCATGGAGCTTCACCTTTGCCATACAGCAGTCACACCTACTGCTGCTCCCATTCTGCTTCTAACCTGTGCATGGCATCTACTCATCAGACATGTCCGTCAAAACAAGCATATTATAGAAAACCAATACTAAGACAATGTGCTGGCATTTAGGCTGATCAAAAGGCTTCTAGACTAAGGGGGTTATTTACTAAAGGGAAATCCACTTTGCACTACAAGTGCACTTGGAATGGCAGTTGCTGTAGATCTGGGGGGGGGGGGGGGGGGGACATACAAGGAAAAAAAAAAAAAACATTTTAGCTTGCACATGATTGGATGATAAAATCAGCAGAGCTTCCCCTCATTTCAGATCTGCCCCTTAGATTTACAGCGACTGCACTTCGCACTTTGTAGTACAAAGTAATTTGCCTTTCGTAAATAACCCCCTTTGTGTCAATGACCTGGAAGTAGATCAAGAGTTCTCACTTTACTAAAGTAATTTGCTACATGATTGTTTGAGGTCAGCTACTCAGTATAGTGAGAGCACAGGCAGTAAGGTAACAAGCATTTTAAGATGTTTAACAAATCATCCCCCTATCAGACTTTGTAAAAGTTTTTCTAAGACCCTGTCAGGTGTAGGTTTCCAAAGTAGCATTTAATCACTTAAGCCCCGGACCAATATGCTGCCTAAAGACCCAAGGGGTTTTTACAGTTCGGGACTGCGTCGCTTTAACAGACAATTGCGCGGTCGTGCGACGTGGCTCCCAAACAAAATTGGCGTCCTTTTTTCCCCACAAATAGAGCTTTCTTTTGGTGGTATTTGATCACCTCTGCAGTTTTTATTTTTTGCGCTATAAACAAAAATAGAGCGACAATTTTGAAAAAAAATGCAATATTTTTTACTTTTTGCTGTAATAAATATCCCCCAAAAACATATATAAAATTTTTTTTTCTCAGTTTAGGCCGATACGTATTCTTCTACCTATTTTTGGTAAAAAAAATCGCAATAATCGTTTATCGGTTGGTTTGCGCAACATTTATAGCGTTTACAAAATAGGGGATAGTTTTTTTGCATTTTTATTTTTTTTATTTTTTTTACTACTAATGGCGTCGATCAGCGATTTTTTTCGTGACTGCGACATTATGGCGGACACTTCGGACAATTTTGACACATTTTTGGGACCATTGTCATTTTCACAGCAAAAAATGCATTTAAATTGCATTGTTTATTGTGAAAATGACAGTTGCAGTTTGGGAGTTAAACACAGGGGGCGCTGTAACATTTAGGGATCACTGTGTATGTGTTTACTAGTGTAGGGGTGTGTGGCTGTAGGAATGACGTCATCGATCGAGTCTCCCCTATAAAGGGGATCACCCGATCGATGCGCCACCACAGTGAAGCACGGGGAAGCCGTGTTTACACACGGCTCTCCCCGTTCTTCAGCTCCGGGGAGCGATCGCGACGGAGCGGCTATAAACAAATAGCCGCGCCGTTGTCCCGGATCGCTCCCCGAGCGGACCCGACCTCCGCATGTACCGGGGGGGGGGGGTCCCGATCGGACCCCCCACCCATGTCTAGGCAGGCACGTACAGGTACGTGATTGTGCCTGTCCGTGCCATTCTGCCGATGTAAATGTACATGAGGAGGTCGGGAAGTGGTTAAACTTTTTTTTTCCAGAGGAAACCCTAAAATAATTTTCAGGTCTCTGGAAACCCTCACTAAAACCAATTTGTTGGGAGGGTCAAATAGCAAAAAATGCTCTTTACATTGGTGGTCGGTAGAAAGAATACAATCCTGTTTCACATGGGCAGAGCGATAGGCTCCGCCTGTCAGTTTTTTAGGTGGACCCAATCAGACAATCGATTATGGAGCAGAGGATATCAGACGTGTCCGTTTACACCCGCCGACATCCGTGCTGATCCTGTCCAGTAAAAAACAGATAGATGGGGGATCCATTACCCATCCATCGGGTGGAACGGATGACAGTTGAATAGAAATGGACTGGTGGTCTGTTTCCATTCGATCACCCATAGAGGAAAACAAGCTTTGTCCATCTCCTTTCTGTATAAGCGGAGCAGACATGGACCTGTAATCCGCCAGCAGGGATCAGCAAACAGATTAACCGCTCAGCAGGTGGATCTGCCTTACAGACCACTACAATGATAAACCGTGTCATCCTGCTGGCACTGCCAAGTGGCATTTGCTCTGGAACTATGCAGGCACCAGCAGATGGTAGGTCAATCAGCCACAGCTCAAGTAACTCCTAGCAACCTCAGGAGGAACCTTTGGTACCCTGATTGAGAATAGCTCCTCTAAAGTTTTAAAAACATTACTTTTATGTGCAGTAAAACACTATACACTCACCTCTCCAGTGGCTCATTTCTCCAACTTGGCAGTGGCAGTCTCAGACACTTTCAGGAGTATCAGATGCCTGCATCTCCCACCTGGGCACTTGTCCCTTCCTCCAAACCCCTATGTCACCACTAAATTCTGAAGTTAAATAGTGGAACAAACCACAGGAAATACCCACATTTACTTTCCAAAAACCCTCACCGAAGGAATTTGTGTCCTCCCTATACATTGGTCAGTACCTACAGCTAAATAAAACAATCAATACCTGTGAAAATACATTCCGCCCAACATTCATGGTAAACTCCAAATAGTTGGAAGCTTGTCCCACATAGTATGTCAGGTTGAAAATACTCCCCCATCCATTAAGTTCAACAAAAAACATACTCAAAAAGCATCCACAGACCCCTAAAGCCACAGTTGATCCAAAGGAAGGCAAATACCCTTATACTGTATTATGTTATTTTACTCCAACAGGGGAAAAATAATAATCTTTCTGGTATCCAAAGGCAATCCAATCCAATATTCTACAATGTTTTTACCTATAAATACAGTACCAGTAGCTATTTGTATTGTATGCATTTAGAGACACAACCAGCACCTTATTAAAACCATCAACGTAAGCCAGAATAGGTTCCTGTGAAAAAACATTGTTCATTTTGATACCCTTTTTCTTCCTGTTGCAAATGGTGTGTTATTTTGTCTCTACAGACTATTTATATATTTTTTGTGGAGGAATACATTAATTCAATGAGAGCCGGTTCACACAGGGGCAACCCGACTTACAGCGCGACTTTGCAAGGCAACTTCAGCGCGACTTGGAGCAACTTACAACGTGACTTAAAGTTGCCTCCAGGACAGACGACTTTGGCTGTGGCCAATCACAGAATAATCAGCTCTGTGGGAGGGAGGGGTTTGCCTGAGTAAACTATTTTCTCTTCCTGTAAAGTTGCTTCAGTTAAGACAGTGATCCGACTTTGGAGGCAACTTCCATTGAAATCTACGGGTACAAGTTGCCTAGAAGTCGCCTTGAAGTAGTACAGGAACCTTTTCTGAAGTCAGAGCGACTTCAGTAGTGTACATTAAGATGGCTCTTATTCACTTCAATTGAATTTCTCATGTCGCGCTACTTGGGGCGACACAAGTCAGATCCCAAGTCGTGGTAGTGTGGACTGGCATTAATCTTTTCTCAATTCTTTTACTGCCATTTATTGAAAATTTTCAACAAAACAAGATAGGTAAAACTGGTACAACGAAGTGTAAACAAAGTATCAATACACTTTGTACAAATATTTCTCCCCAAATGAAAAATAAGAGTGGCAATAGCCTTAGGCCCCTTTCATATGGGCTTTCCGATCAGGTCTACCAGTCAGTTTTTAAGGCGGACCTTATGGGACACTCCATTGATCCCTATGGTGCAGTGTATGTTGTCAGTGACATGTCTGCTGACATCCACCGCTATCCGATCCGTGAAATACAGATGGATGCAAACCATATTTTCCATCTGTCTGGTGTATCAGATCGGATGAATACGGACAGGCAGTCCGTTTTAATCCGATCTCTCCATAGAGGAGAGTGGGGCTCTGACAGGTCCGTCTCTGCACAGTGAGGGGAGACAGATCTGTCATCCGTCTGCTCAGCGGATGAAATAAACGGCCATGGCCTATGCTGTTCATCCAGAGACTACAGGCACAGACTACAGGAGCTCAACAAACAGGGAAGGAAGCAAGTAAAGAGAAGCAGCAAGAGGAGAAGGGAAGGAGAAAGGAGGTAATAGGGCACCCCAGGGGTTTTAGGCTGTACCACATTGAAACTTCAAATTTCTAGGAGACAGAAGGTCATTTGAGAAGGCAGGAAGTGGTCTATCAAGGATTGCCAAGTCTGTTGAATTTGTCGAACTTGTCCTTAAGGATCGCCGTCAATCTTTCGTTAATGACAAGGTTGAAGACTGGTATAGTTACCAAAAGCTACCCTAACATTATGTATTTTATAAAGCCTAAAACATATTTCTAGTCTTTTTGAATTCCGTGCAAAGGCCCACCAATATTATCTCCCCTTGGGGAGCTATCTAAACTTCTTTCAACAGTAAGGCCTGTGGGGGTCACACAAATGTATAGACATTGTATCAGACGCTAACCAGATGGGGGCACTGTAAGTGCAATGAGTGGGCCTCCACTCATAGGATAGGAAACTCTTTATGTAATAGTCATAGGATAGAGGGGAGGTAGCTTACTTTAGTTAGACATTGCATGTCTGATTAAGAAAACACCATTGACGTGGCGCAACACTCAGTCATAGAAGGAAATTAAATATTGAGGTTTTTTTTATTAAAAAAAATGAACTACAGACATCTTTCCAGCATAATTGGCCTTGCTTTTAAACAGGAAAGTCAATTTAATGTTTACTTCACTCTGTGCTGTTCTAAATGTTGTATGTGTAGTTCTAGCCTTGTACACCAAATTCCTCATTGTAATTGAACAAAAAGGGCATCAAAGGCCTTTGCATTGGCTCTGTTATACTACTTATTATATCATAGTAGAGATGCCAGAGGCTAATCCAGAGCTACTCCATTTGTGCAGAGTAAGGAATATGACATGAAAGTGCCGAGGTCAAAGCCTTCTTCTTTGAGATTGATAAAGACTTCTTTCTTCGACTCTTTTCACAGATTCTTAGTGTGAAAAAAGACACAGGGTTCCCCTTCCCATGGCTGCAAAGACAGAAGGAAACCGACACTGCTAACAGTATCACCTGGCCTCCCAACCAAAAAAAAGAGATTAGATAACCAGGTCTCTGTCCTGTCCACCCTCATTTAGACCCACTTAATCTAACACAATAGGAAGGGGTCAATACCAAGCAAGAGCAGAAACCTGAAGCCTATAAAGAGGAGACACATCTCTGCTGTATGAACCAATCAGATTCAGTTTTCAGCCATGCTAAAGGATGTTTTTGGTAGCCGCAATAAGACAGACAGTCAGACAAACTTTGTACCAATAACTTCCATTTTTTTTTGGTAGCCAGAATAAGATACAGTCAGACAAACGTACTGTACCAATAACTTCCATTTCAAAAGATTCACCTCCACGTCCCTTTTCTATTAGTAACACTATGGGACTACTATTTACTCTACATCACAGTAACTCCACAGTGCGACATGAATTTATAGTCCATTCATAAAATGTAGACTGTAGAGTATCTTAGCCTGTGTTATCTTGCAGAGTTATTTCTGTTCAGAAGCAAGTGAAGTGAAATACATATAAAAAAGATCAATGTGCCCTAAAAATGTTCAGTACTTTTTTATAGCAGCGGTGTGATTGTGATAGGCCATATTGTGGATTTATAAATGGACCTCTAGGTTACTGCACTGCCTAACAGGCACTAGAGTTTCACCACATTGCTCAGTACACTCCATAGTCTTATCAGCCTTGTCAAGCAGTAGTAGTACAAGGTATAGACCAGTGGTCTCCAAACTGCAGTCCACTGCATGCCTTTATCCGGATCTTGGAAATTCCTCTCAAAAATATGAAGCATTATTCCTCCCACTGATACAGACAAACTATTCTTTCCAGTGACACCAATGATGGGGCACTATTCCTCCCATTGACACCAATGATGGGGCACTATTCCCCCCACAGATACTGACATGGGGCACTATTCCTCTCACTAACACCAATGATGGGGCACTATTTTTCCCACAGATGCCGACAATGGGGCACTATTTCTCCCACAGATGCCGATGATGGGGCACTATTCCTTCCACTGACACCAACAATGATGCACTATTCCTCCCACAGATACTAACAATGGGACACTATTTATTCCACTAAAACCAACAATAAGTCATTATTCCTATCACTATTACCCATTATTGGGCACTATCCTTCCTTCTACTAACTACAGGCCCTATGTATTTTTTTTTACTCCCACTGACTACAGTTTGGCCCCCTAAAGTCTGAAGGACGGTAAACTGACCCTTTGTTTAAAAAGTTTGGAGACCCCTGGTATAGACCATAGGTACGTACATTTGTAGTACAGTCACAATATATATGAATCATGGAATATTACAGTTACATAGAAAATTATCAATAACTGCAAACATTTCTATTTTCTTTTCAAAATTCTCATTACAAACAAAATAACTGCCTTATACTTTATGAACTAATACCAGCGTTATCTGTTGTGAATATCAAAGTAGTGTGAGGCATAGCAATATCCTAGGGATCTGTCCTTTAGTATGTAAGGCTGATTCAGAATCCACCATTCTCAACAGGCCAACAAACGGATGGGAATTAGAATAAATCTAATTTACCTAGAAAGCCTTCTACTTTAACCGTATTGTACCAAGAAGTATATTTAAATATAATCATTAAATTAATGTAAATTCTGTCGTAAGAAAATTAGATCACATCTGAAAGAATTTTTGAGTACAATTTGAGAAAATATATTTTTAGAAAAAAGTATTAATCTAATTTTCCACACCACCCTTTGCAGAAAAGTAAAATAAGCAGCAATTAGATTTATCAAATTAGTTTACCCAGGTCTTGCTTGTGCCCCAGGCTGCAAGGAAACACTAGATATGGAGGGCTGTGGGAGAAGTCATAATAGGGTCAAGAAGTTCCAGAATCACCAACTCGGCATCCAGAGTCAAATAATTTAAAGAAAAAAACAAGAAACAAACCAAAAGCTTAAATCTATTAAAACCCGTTCTATAAGAACTCATAATGTGGAGTCTTGCAGTACAGTTTTGGTTATGTGATATGATAACAGAATGAAAATCCATACTTACAAAGGTTTTGCACATCTTGCTGGCCGTTTACGGCAGTTGGAAGCTCAGGAACTACTTCGTACATTCCCAAAGCCGTGTCCTCGTCCTCCAGCTGGGACTCTTGACTAAATCTCTTTTTACCAGCTAACCAGTGTGAGGGCAATGGAGTGTTGGACACGGAGCTCGACAGCAAAATGCAGACAGCCAGAACAGCCCATAACTTCATCTTAGAAAGACTTCCAAGAAAGGGACCTTACAGGGAACAAAAAACAGTAAACAATATTTCAAAGGAATTCAAATGAGTTTCTTATTTATATTAGGTTTGTTACTCTTCATGTATAATAAGAGGTTGACATTGATGGATTGGAATGGTTGGTTAGGCAGATGGACTTTATGGGCACAACACAACTAGATAAAAATTTACGTTTTATAAAAAATTGACAATACAGTAAAAAAAATTACACAATTGAAAGGAATAACATGACACAACTATTCATAACAGAAACACTGAACAACAAATAACACACCACCTAACAACCCATAAAAAGGAATATTGTACTGGATTGAATGACACAAGGTCACCTCCTACAGTACAGTAGTAGATAGTAATAGGGCAGTTATTGATAAGGCGGTGTGTCGTAAGTTGCTCAAATCTTAACTCGGCATGTTGTGCGAATTAGATCGCTTCCTCAGGAGTTTTGAAACATAATAAATCGATAAAAATTAGAACACAACAGAGGATGCGGTCAGTACAGAAGCCGAAATTAGCATGAATTATTCCTCAGACTGATTTGGAAAGCCAGTGGGACAAGATGAAAAAAACAGATAACAGAAACAGATATTCTGAACCCCAGGAACTTCCAAGAAGAAAGTATGCCACAAACAAAGCTTAAGATTGACACTCGATTATGTGCCTCTGTTGTGGGTAACAGCCCTCTGGCGAGTGTCAATGTTAAGATTTGTCTGTGGCATACTTTCTTCTTGGAAGTCTTGACAAATTGCACATTGGGATAGCCGACTAGAAATTGCTAGCGTCAGGATATTGGGTATTACACTAGTCCCCTCAACCCTGGAGTTCAGAGTATCTGTTCCTGTATTCTGTTTTTTTTTCATCTTGTCCCTTTGGCTCTCCAAATCAGTCTGAGGAATAATTCATGCTAATTTCAGCTTCTGTACTGACCGCATCCTCCGTTGTGTTCTAATTTTTATCGATTTAATATGTTTCAAAACTCCTGAGGAAGCGATCTAATTTGCGCAACATGTCGAGTTAAGATTTGAGCAACTTACGACACACCGCCTTATCAATAACTGCCTGTGATACATTTGCCTATATGTCTCAGTGTACTGCTCCCTGCTTGCCCTGTGTGTTAGAGGTAGAAAGGAATTTCATGTGTGATTCATTCCTCTGACAGGTTATTGACGTGCTAATGTCCCCTCACTATTCTAAACGTTAATTGATCTATTGTGTTGTGTAAAGAAGATCTGTGTTTACCCTTAAAAGATGTGTATTGTATCATCAGGCTAAATGATTAGAGAAGTAGTATGTTAATTATTCTGATTGCTTCAGTGTATTAATTAACTCCCCTGATGTCTTTATCTAAAGAAACGTGTCTGCAGGGTCGGCTCCGACTTGTCTCCTATAATCTGTATGGGAAACCCCACTGTGTGAGGGGGGCGTTCCTAACAGGCTGTAACCACATATAAGCTGAGTTTTTGTGTCAATAAAGTGTCTTGGTTCCAGCATCCAGTCTTGACTCATGTGTGGGGCAATCCTGTGATGTCCTTGTATGGAGAGGAGGGAATGCTTGACGGGGATATCATACCGATACCGTCACAAATTGGTTGGCAGCAGCGGGATCTTCCCTTCTACTCTCCTTCACACCCGGATTCCAAGCCGACACTGGAAGAACTACTGGAAGGATTGCTAGCAACAAAACCAAGCGGGTCATCATAGCGGAATCAATGGAGATAGACCAGGAGGACGGGATTGCAGCAACGCCAGCAATACAAGAGATGGATACACCAGTGATTCAGGAGGAGGAATCGCCAGCCAACAAGCTAATGAGAGAGAAGCTAGCGTGGTTCGGCCCGAACCCAACGCCGGATGTGGTGCTGAAAGTGATGGACCTGTTAGCGGAGGAGGCTAAACAAATAAGGGACGCAGAACTACAGAAGGCTAAACAAATAAGAGACACAGAACTACAGAAGGCTAAACAAATAAGGGACGCAGAACTACAGGAGGCTAAAGAAATAAGAGACGCAGAGCTACAGGAGGCTAAAGAAATAAGAGACGCAGAACTACAGGAGGCTAAAGAAATAAGAGACGCAGAGCTACAGAAGGCTAAAGAAATAAGGGACGCAGAACTACAGAAGGATAAACAAATAAGGGACGCAGAACTACAGTTAAAACTGGCAGCAGTCCAACAAGCAGCCGCACCTTCTCCGAACAGTGAGTACAGCACAGCAGACGCAAGGAAGATTCCGTTTAGCGCTTTTAAAGCTTTTGATGAAAAGGACTGTGAGATTGATAACTTCCTGGCGGATTTTGAGCGACAATGTAACCTGCACCGAATAGCTAGAAGAGAGTGGGTTGCAATATTGTCAGGCAAACTGTCAGGCAAAGCTTCTGATGCTTTCCGGACCGTGCCAGATCAGGATATCCATAGCTACGCCCGGGTTAAAGAAGTGCTCCTGGCTCGTTATGCAGTAACCCCAGAGTCCCACCGACAGAAGTTCAGGGACTCACGCAAAACCACGAAAGACTCTTACGCAGAATGGGCATGCCAGCTGTCCCTGTCGGCCTCTAACTGGGTTAACAGCAGCCAGGCCACCACCGCAGAGGACATTTTGCAACTAATGCTCCTGGAGCAATTTTACAATCACATCCAGACGGATGTCAAAGATTGGGTGAGAGATCGCAGGCCCATGACTCTACCAGAGGCCGCGAAGTTGGCGGATGAATATGCGGATACTCGCAAGACAAACCAGGTCACACCACGGGTACAACCTCCACGACCAACGGCGCCCTCACACCCACCAGCCGCTAGATACCAACCTCCTAACAGACCGGTGACATCTAGCCCTCGCTATCCACGCCAGGAGGACAACGAACAACGCTGCTTCCGGTGCAAACAGTTGGGTCACTTCAAGCAGAATTGCCCCATGAATGACAACACCAGGTCAAATTGGTCTCAACCTGGGTACCGCCCACCAGCAGCAGCCCATTGTGTAGACTCGGCTTGGGATCCCCAGGAGCGGGGTCGGGAAGAACCATTGGGCACCCCTTACGAAGCCCTCATGGTACAATCTACTATTACGGACAACAGGGAACACCATTGTCAGCTGGTCATGGGCTCCAGCCTTGAGCCGGAGGGGCCCTGGAGGGAGCTGGGCAGAAAGAGGCACCGCCGGCCATCCTTCAAGAAGAAGAGGTCCTGGAAGTCATATAACCAGCGGACCTGGGAGGAGAAGAAGCGACTGGAGGAGAGGGAGTCGCAGCGGGCGTCCCAGATGCGGGCCGAGATGTTCGCCAAGGGCCCACCGGTGGCCCCTTACACCACCACCCAGTTCCTGATGATGAAGGACCACGTGGAGAGCCTGCAGGACATGAGCAAGCAGGATCTGATCCGTGAGTACATAGAGCTGGAGGAGTGCATAAGCCGCATGGAGGAGGAGAACAACCACCTGAGGTCACAGCAGGCTGACCCCCCCAGGCTCCATGAACTGGAGATGGAGCTGGAGAAGCTCCAAGAGGAGAACCGGCGGCTGCGGAGGGAGCAGGGGGTGGCTGACCTTATGGGGCTCTGAGTCCCCTCTCTCTCCCCCCCCCCGGACTCTGAGCACCAGTGCTACAACAAATATAAACTTTTCCTTTTTATGAATCTCCTGTGATTGTCACTTCAGAGCCATAACCTGCCCCCTCCCATAGCGGGACACCTAGACGGCGGCGCACAGACCCATTCGCTGTCTTCACACTGACTTCTGGTGACTTTGCAGATCGCACAAAGACTTGGGGACTGACCGGTGTGTGATCTGACGACCCGGTGACATACCTGAGTCTGAAGCAGTTGTCAAGGGAGGTCAGTCACGCCAAACGGAGTTAACCTCGGACTAAAAGCTCTGAACCCGTCAACCCTACTGGACCAGGGAAGGTCCAACCGGATTTGCCGGAGCAGGGAGCAAAAGGGGGGCCATTGTGATACATTTGCCTATATGTCTCAGTGTACTGCTCCCTGCTTGCCCTGTGTGTTAGAGGTAGAAAGGAATTTCATGTGTGATTCATTCCTCTGACAGGTTATTGACGTGCTAATGTCCCCTCACTATTCTAAACGTTAATTGATCTATTGTGTTGTGTAAAGAAGATCTGTGTTTACCCTTAAAAGATGTGTATTGTATCATCAGGCTAAATGATTAGAGAAGTAGTATGTTAATTATTCTGATTGCTTCAGTGTATTAATTAACTCCCCTGATGTCTTTATCTAAAGAAACGTGTCTGCAGGGTCGGCTCCGACTTGTCTCCTATAATCTGTATGGGAAACCCCACTGTGTGAGGGGGGCGTTCCTAACAGGCTGTAACCACATATAAGCTGAGTTTTTGTGTCAATAAAGTGTCTTGGTTCCAGCATCCAGTCTTGACTCATGTGTGGGGCAATCCTGTGATGTCCTTGTATGGAGAGGAGGGAATGCTTGACGGGGATATCATACCGATACCGTCACACTGCCCTATTACCATCTACTACTATACTGTAGGAGGTGACCTTGTGTCATTCAATCCAGTACATTATTCTTTTTATGGGTTGTTAGGTGGTGTGTTATTTTGTTATTCATTGTTTCTGTTATGAATAGTTGTTTCATGCTATTCATTTCAATTGTGTAATTTTTTACTGTATTGTCAATTTTTTTATAAAACTTAAGAATTTTTATCTAGTTGTGTTGTGCCCATAAAGTCCATCTGCCTAACCAACTATTCCAATCAATCAATTTTTCGGGGACGTGGCACTTTATATAATCTATTATATCCCCAGTACCACTCTGGGATGATATGACCCCCATTCATTTATAAGAGGTTGACATTGGCCTTGGTTTCTTGGATATTGATCCTAGAATTAAGCCTGGCAGGCCTGGAATTTTATTCCGTTCAACCCAGTGCCGGTCAGAGCCGCTATACAGACAATCCGATGTTACTACAGCAAGCTCGACCCACTGAGCTGTTGTGTTCTGACAGGGGGACAGGCCCCCCCGCCCCCACCAGAACACTCCTATCAGTGCTCTCAGCCATTGGCTGAAAGCGCTGATCGGGAGTCGCAAGTCTGCTGGTTTTCCAGCATGCATATCCGACAAAAGCCGGACAAATCCCCAGCTTCTTTTGGACTGTTTTTTTTTTTTTGGCACCAGCATTCAGCCAGTGTGTATGGCGCTTTACTCTATGAACTCTAAACAGCCATGTAACACATGCACCTTGATTAATGCATAGCACCATGTTTGCTTCTGTCCATGCTTCGGTTGTCTAGTAATCAGCATTAGAAACTGGCAGCCATTTAACAGTGACACCATGCAATTCATGTTGTTGCTCAGCCCCCTTGTGCTATCTACAGCTTTGACACCATCAGGGCCCATTTGAAGCATTTCTTAGCATTTCTTAGTCGGGCTTTGCCATTACAAGCCGTAGATGGCACTGGGGAAAGCGGGAGCTGAGTGACACCATGGGGGTTATTTACGAAAGGCAAATCCACATTGCCTTTCGTAATTGCACTGAAAGTGCACTTGGAAGTGCAGTCGCTGTAAATCTGAGGGGTAAATCTGAAAGGAGGGAAAGCTCTGATGATTTTATCATCCAATCATGTGCAAGCTAAATTGCTGTTTTATATTTTCCTTGCGTGTCCCGCCCCCCCCCCCCCCTATCTACAGCAACTGCAACTTCTAAGTGCAAAGTGGATTTGCCTTTGGTAAATAAACCCCAATTAGTTGCATAGTGTCAATGGTAAATGGCTGGCAGTTTCCAAAGCCGATTGCTGGAAAACTGGAGCGCACACAGATGTCTACTATAGTGCTATGAATTTATTAAGGTACATTTGTAAATTAGGATTGCACAGAGGAGACAAACACCTATATTCTAAAAAACACTCTTCCCCATTCCATTTGGAATTAGGTTTTAATGTGTATGTTTGGCCAAAATTGAAAAATACAATGCAATCCATCTCTGCAGTTCACAAAGATGTTCCCCATGTTCCCATTAAAAATGCTGAAGGTATAAGAAAACACCTGTGTATCCTGCCAAAATTTCAGTGAGCTCTCACCTTCCTGCACACACTGCCTCTGCTTCACTGAAATGCCAAGCAGTGTTATCAGCCCTGTCCAAGCGTTCATCGGCTGGACTACAGATCACCTCTGCCTTCCGTTGTGCAGATAAGGAGAGGGGCAGGTGTTCTGCAGTGGAGAGCTCATACAGGGTTGACAACACTGCCTGGTATTTTAGTGTAGAAGTTGCACTGTGTTTTCAGCTCAGACAGGAAGTTAGGAGTGCACAGAGTTCCTGGCAGGATCAGCAAAAATGTTACTGCAATTTTTTCAAGAGACAAAACATAAGGAAATGTGCATATATTGCATAAATGTACTGAGTATGTTTTGTTTCCTTTGCCCTGGCATACAGCATACAAAACGATGGTCTTAAAAACTGTGTTAAAGGATAAGTTCACCTTTAATAACATCTCACATGTTAACAAAACAAAAATACTACCGCTTAAATGCCCCCAAAACCAGGCAGTCAGATCAGCACGTGAATAGACTGGTGCAAGGTAGACAAGATTGGCTTGTCAGGCTCTAGAAGACTTCAACAAAATGGTGGTCGTCTGCACACACCAACTCTGTGTTGCATGAATGTGGATTGGATGGGTATAAGATACCTTTGGCTCCTGTTCTCCATATGTAGAGAATACCTCAGATGCGTTTCGTCCTTTTCGGGATCTCTACGATTAAGCCCCAAAAAGGGCAAGAACAGGGGCTGAAGTCATCTTATAACCATCTAATTCACATTTATGCAATAGGGAGCCAGTGTGTGTGCAGAGGACCACAATTTTGTTGAAATCTTACATGGTACACCCTATTTAGGGTGTAACATGTTACTAATGCAGCCTCCCCCGCCCTGATTCTCCAGTGTGGGGCACCCACCCACACAGCTGCATCCATCATTCAGAGTTCTGTGAATGAACTACAAGTCCTGTCTTCCACTGCAGTGGATGGCTTGTAGTTCTCAGTGAACCCAGAGGGTACAGGTGAGCACCTTCAACATTTATAGTCATTCTTCCTGGTCTTCAGTAACTGTCCGCCCGTGTGAGAGGTATGGGCAGACATCTATACTGAGATTCTGCAGGACCCTGACATTTACTCACCATCTGCTGATTGCAGGTGCAATGCTCTGCAGGCTCCTAAGAAAACAAAATGCACATTAGTTTACCTGCAAAAAATGTGCATTTTTTTTTCTTTAAAGGTGAACTTATCCTTTAACACCCGTACAGTTGGCGGCAGGAAATGTACTTTAAACTTACATACAACATCATCAACCCTTTGAAGATAGTCATGTTTACACAGATTAATGGATTATTAGCAGTTTTTTTTTCATATTTTATTTGAAAAGACCTCCACGATATTTGTAATGTTGCCTTATTCACTTGAACAAAGGCTTTACCTTCACCAAGATCTTTGCATTTCAACTGCTGTTGTCTCCGTCTTAAAATAAAACAATCACCTGACAATGGGCCCCACTCTCTACATGTGTGTGAACTTGCCTGGGTGTTTCAGGTTTGGAAAATCAGCTAAGATTTGTACATAGGACGGTCCGCGGAGTGATTGCATGTCTGGAAGAATGCAGTAAAAGCAAAGTTTACACTGCAAAAATACTCTGTGTGGGAAACGCAAGAGCCAAGTATATGCAAAGCTAAAATAGTCTGTCATCTCTCTCGCTTGGTTAACCCTTTCCGCCTCTGTACAGCGCTGCAGTGCTTGAAGGTAATGAAAACTTTTTTTAAATGAATTTTCTCTTTAATATGGTCAAGATTAAAAAAAAAACGAAACCCTACTCCATGAAAACCAAGGTTTCCGATGTACACTGCAATGGTGATCGAAAAAGCCTGGAATATCTTTATGCAGTTTGGAGTAAATGACTCTATATTATTAGTTTATACACCGATCAGTACTAACATAATGACCACCCACTATAACTCGTCGAGGCATGGAAGCCACTGGACTTCTAAAGGTTTTCTTTGGTATCTGGCACCAAGCTGTCAGTAGCAGATACTTTACATCCTGTAAGGCCTCATACACACGACCAAGAATCTCGTCGTAAAAGAAACGTTTTCCTCGACGAGTTTCTTGACAGGCTTGTCGAGAATCTTGTCAAGCTTTCTTTGCGTACACACTGTCAAGACAAAATCTCGTCGTTCTCAAACGCGGTGACGTACAACGGCACTTTAAAGGGGAAGTTCCATTCCATTGGCGCCACCCTTGGGGCTGCTTTTGCTAATCTCGTGTTACCGCGTGTTAGTAAAAGTTTGGTAAGTGACGATTCACGCTTTTTAGTCTTTGTGCTTTCAGATCGTTTTCTGCGGTTCAGTTTGTGCTTGTGGGTTCGTATCTTGTCTTTCAGGGCGTGTGGTCAGGTCGTATTTGATTACAGTTCATACTTGCCTATGTGTTTTTAATCAACCCAAACATTTAGCTTGTGAGTAGGCAGGTTAATTTAAAAAAAATACAAAAGGTCTAATTATAAAGGGACAGATCAGATAAGACCAAACAATAATGTCAAAATTGTGGTAACTTGACACAACAAAATTAAAAAATAAATCATGGAGATGACTAGAAATTAAATAATAATTTAAAATGCAGATCTGTATTTAAAAAAAAATATATATATTATCTTGCTATATAAATTAATCAAAAATATTCATGAGATCAGCATGAAAAATGTTACAAAAAGTTAGTCAGAACTCAGCAGCAAAAGAAGTTCATTATT
This sequence comes from Rana temporaria, assembly GCF_905171775.1. Lineage (NCBI taxonomy): Eukaryota > Metazoa > Chordata > Amphibia > Anura > Ranidae > Rana > Rana temporaria. The sequence continues at coordinate 60,661,735 of NC_053489.1, forward strand.
GTTAATTTTTGTACCATTCTAAAGATGATTTAAATGCGCAGCATTTAAACGATGCAATAATTTTTACAGTGTGACGAATGTGCTATCTCCATTACGAACGCTACTTTTACTGCATGCGCAGGTTTCTAAGCATACACACGAATGTGTTTCTCGTCGTAAACCAGCCCGACGAGAAACATGATGAGGAAATTGAGACTCCCGACGAGAAAAAAAGAGAACATGTTCTCTTTTTTTATCGTCGAGATCCACGACAGTTTTCTCGACGAAAAACATACACACGACCGTTTTTCTCGGCAAGCGGTCGTATGTGCGAGGCCTAAGTTGCAAGGTGGGGCCTACATGGATCAGACTTGTTTTTCTAGCACATCCCACAGATGCTCAATTGGACTCAGATCTGGATAACTTGGAGGCCAAGTCAGCACTTCAAACTTGGGTTCCTCAAACCATTCTTGGATTTATCAGACCAAGCCACCATTTTCCATTACTCCGTGGCCCAGTTCTAATGCTCACATACCTATTGTAGGTGCTTTTAGCTGTGGACACAGGTCAGCATGGGCACCCTGGCTGGATTGCAGCTACGCAGCCCCATTCACGACAAGCTGTGATACACGTGGGGTTGGTTTACTAAAACTGGAGACTGAAAAATCTGGTGCATCTTTGCATAGAAACCAATCAGCTTCCAGTTTTCATTTTGTCAAAGCTTAATTGAACAAGCTGAAGTTAGAAGCTGATTGGCTGCCGTGCACAGCTGCACCAGATTTTGCACAATCCAGTTTTAGTAAATCAACCCCTGTGTGTTATAACACCTTTCTATCAGAACCAACATTAACTTTTTCAGCAGTTTGAGCTACAATAGTTCATCTACTGGATCAGACTACATGGGCCAGCCTTCACTACCCATGTGCATTGGTGAGTCTTGGTTGCCCCATGACCCCATTGCCAGGTCACTGGTTTTCCTTCCTTAGACAATTTTTGATAGGTCCTGACTACGACCGCTGCAGACTGGAAACATCCAACAAGAGTTGTAGTTTTGGAGTTGCTCTGACCCAGTCATCTAACCATTCCAATTAGGCCCTTGCAAAGCTGCTGAAATCCTTATACTTGCCCATTTTTTCTGCTTTCAACAAAACAATTTAAGGGACAACATGTTCACTTGCTGCCTAATATATCCCACAGATTTTCATATGCTATTGTAATGAGCCCAAAATGTCCCCATACTCTCTTCACCAGAACGTCAAACTCACCATATACAATCCTTTTTGTTACCATCATAACTTTTGTAGCCAGGTACTTGGCTAAGAATAAAGTGTGAAAGAAACACTGGCCACAGCTGCTCTCTGTAGTTGCTGTCCTGCAGTGCTGAACTAGTAACAGCTATATCAGCAAAAGAAGGGAGCTGCTAAGCAGAAAGAATTCAATAGACTGAGTCAGGTAGCATTGCACAGTGGAAGTTGTAGTCCAGAGCAGAGAGTTGATAATTTGCTGTGTGTGTGACCAGATGGTGAGCTGCAATATCAATGGAGCTGGTGAGCTGCTGCTGTAGGAATTTACTATCTGCTGCTAGAGAGACTGAGCCCTTTTAGGAACTGACCATAAAGCCATCTAGTAGCCTTGGTTACTGCCAGCAGGTGTGACTTGACTGTACTCATGTGTGCCAATGGTACAACTGTGCCCCAATGCTAGCCGGCTAAAGAGTTATGACTAAAGACAGCTTTACAGCTTTACCTTTACAGCTGCCACACACAGACATTCATCTATTACTTATGCTAAGAGGTACCTCTTGGACCATATCTTAGCCAGCCAGCCTCCCAGAGTGCAGTCTACACTAGGTATAGTATTATTATTCACATTGCACTTAATGCTTATATGCACTGTTTATTGCTGACTTTGCTGATTCATGAGTTAATCCTAGTCTAGTGGTACAAAACCTTATGCCAAGTTACTTTGGCATAGTGATTGCGCTGTCTAGCAGACTGTCTGAACCTACCTTCTGTGTGTTCATTTATGCTCAAACCACCATTTCCTGGTGCCAATTCACCAGCAAGGTAAAGGATATATGCTTGTGTTCTCATAAGTCCTTGCAGTAACTTTTACTAAACCAGGTGTGTGAGAGGGGCTGAGGTTGTTCTTGGCTTCAAGGCGCAGACCCGAAAACCCAAATTACCAAGCGGCACCTTCGGGGGATAGTGCTACTAATATATGCAGAATACTTGGTTTTATAAATAGCTAGAAAGAATGACAATTTGGAATTTATCATATTTATTTAGACAAATGGCAAAAACAAACTAGCTAAAACTAATGCGATTTTTGTGCAATAAAAATATGATAATCTGTGACTAGTGACAATCGCAAGGTCTGACTTCAGCCTTGAATTTTTGCAGTTTAACAGACTGGTCAGCGACTAAGAAACCGAAGTCAGCAACAGCTAACCTGAATTAGGGTATTACCACACAGGTCCCAGAAGACAGCAGGGACCAGTGGGATCATGCAGCATGAGTCGCGCATGCTCAGTAGGGAACCAGGAAGTGAAGCCGCAAGGCTTTACTTACCGATTCCCTTACCGAAGATGGCGGCAGCAGCAACTGAGAGCCGAACGATAGATCGGCTTTGGGTGCCGACATCGCGGGCGCCCTGGAAAAGTAAGTGTCCTTATTTTAAAAGTCAGCAGCTGCAGTATTTGTAGCTGCTGACTTAAAAAAAAAAATTGGCGGAACTCCGCTTTAAAGAAGAATCAAGTCTCCTGCCTTTCAGACAGAACTGTGTACATCTCAGGACTGGATGGACCAAAGTAAAAATCCTGTAGCAGATAGCAGCCCCGTCATTAGTGTTGCTCACGAATATTCGTATTGCGAATATTCGGCTCGAATATGGCATATTCGAGTATTCGCGAATATTTCGAATTTCGCGGTCAATATTCGCTATTCCGAATATTCGGATTTTTTCAATTTTATTTTTAGAACAGATCACATCCTAGAGATCTCCATCGACGTCTAAAAGCATTGCTGGTATGATTAGAGACCTTGGGCCGAGTAGCTGAAGCGATCATTTTATATTGCCGAAAAATCGCAATGCGATTATTCGGCAATAGGAATATCGCGCAATTATTTTCTTCGCCCTTCTTCTGCATCAGAGCCAATCAGAGTGCTCCTACAGCATTTGTCGAAATTCCGCAATAAATATCGCATTCGCATTTTGCGAAATTTCGATAAAATATCACGAATATTCTGAGCCAATCAGAGTGCTCCTACAGCATTTGTCGAAATTCCGCAATAAATATCGCATTCTGCGAAATTTTGATAAAATATCAAGAATATTCTGAGCCAATCAGAGTGCTCCTACCGAAATTTCGCAATTATGTTCGCATTCGCAATAGCGAAATTTCGCAATCATTTCATTTCGATAAAATATCACGAATATTCGAATTTAGCGAATATTTCTCAAATATTCGGCTATATATTCGTGATATATCGCGAAATCGAATATGGCGTATTCTGCTCAACACTACCCGTCATATGTATTTCATGTGTGCATTTAGCTGTTTGCCTGGAGTTCATCTTTAATGCTCAAGGTCTCAGTTTCACCAGTCTTGCATCCTGCTGGCATTCGAGAGGCTTGTACAGGATGGCCCGGCTTGTGGTTTGTAAGAGGAGATGTTGAGTTAATCTCAGCTGAGCATGTCGCCGACAGAAAAATTAAACACAAGAGTGTTTAAACAAGTTATATACCTTTCCAACACATGACGAACGAGCACACGCTTCAATTCCCTGCTACTATTTTAATCACGCTGCCGGCCATGTAGGCTTAACCTATAGTATTCCGAACACGCTGTATACTCATAGGCAGATTTAAAGCCGAGGTCCATAAACACTTTAAAAACTCTTGAACAACATGACGTATTTATCGGCGTTTACCGCGCACTTTTTTCCCCATAAAATCAGGGGGAAATCGTGGGTGCGCGTTATATGCCGATAGCATACCTCTGGAGGGGAAGAAGGGGGAAGAACGCCCGCCGGAAATCACGAGCCGTCATCTCCTCTCGGCTCTCACGTCACACACTCACAGTCCCGCCTCCGCCACCAGCATTGGACCAGTGTTCTGTCTATCACAGGAGATGGTCCAATGCCGATGGCGGAGGCGGGACTGTGCATGTGTGACGTGACAGCCGAGTGGAGAGGAGATGACGGCTCTGTGATTTTTCCGGCGGGCGCTCGTCCCCCTCCTTCCCCTCTGAGGTATGTGTGTGAGAGCCGAGGAGAAAGGCGCTGACGGCGTGATTCCGGCGGGCGCTCGTCCCCCTCCTTCCCATCCGAGGTATGTGTGTGAGTAGACAGGCGATGATGACGTGATTCCGGCGGGCGCTCGTCCCCCTCCTTCCCCTCTGAGGTATGTGTGTGAGACCCTTAGATTGCTTCAAAGCTGTTTATTTAAAAAAATCGTTTTTTGCAGAATTTTTTTCTTAAAATTGGGGTGCGCGTTATACACCGGCGCGCGTTATACGCCGATAAATACGGTGTATAATGTAATTTGTGAACAGGGGTTTTTTTTGCCCCCTCTGTTACCGTTTTACTTTTTTTTTTTCTACTTCCTTAACAGGATGGAAACACTGTTGGTTTTGCAGTAAAAAAAAATCGCGCAGCCAGGTTGTCACCCTGTGGACAGGGTAGATTTAGCCGCGCAAGTCGTTTTGCAACGACACACAAATTCAGGCCAAATTCCTGTTTTTGAAATGGATCATTTCTGGTGCCACAACTATTTCCATGGAATTTCTTCATCATCTTATCCACGGAATGGAATGTACCCATTAACGAAAACTATTATTTTTTGTTTTTAATTGGAAGCAATATACTTGTGTTACTGGTGCTCACAGTGATAGAAGAATAGGAAATTGTTGGAAATTTCTTTGTTAATGTCAAAAGAATTGTATAAACACCAAATAGAATTCCATAAGCCCGGCCAGCACCTAATTCAGACATAAGAAATGGCCTCCCTGAGGCCGCAAATTCCTTTCCAAGTAATATATGTTGAAAAGCATTATTGAGGCAATTTATCTGAATTCGATAGCATTCATTACCCGTCATGATGAAAAAATACCCGTTGCTCTTTTCTTGGCCCCTGTGACATGGCTGTCAGTTTGTATAATGGACTGCGTGTGGTATGGCGGTCACTGATGGGCTGACCACACATACCTAGACTGGGGGAGATCCAGATGTGTGGCCCTTGGCTTGGCTTCCCCATCAATTGCACATTAAGTGGCTGCTTGTTAATATACCTGGATGTAAGTGAGAAAGTCTGTCCTCCCACAACAGAGACTATTAAAGCTCAACTCCAGGCAGATATAAAAGACAAATGAATGAAACTTTAACCACTTCCATACTGGGCACTTATACACCTTCCCGCCCAGACCAATTTTTAGCTTTCAGCGCTGTTGCACTTTGAATGACAATTGCGCGGTTATGCTAAACTGTACCCAAACTAAATTTTTTTCATTTTGTACCCACAAATAGAGCTTTCTTTTGGTGGTATTTGATCACCTCTGGGATATTTATTTTCTGCAAAAAAAATAAAAAAAATACCGAAAATTTCGAAAAAATGGTTGGTTTCTGTTATAAAACATTGTAAATAAGTATGTTTTCTCCTTCACTGATGGGCACTGATGGTACTGCACTGACCGGCACTGATAAGGCGGCACTGATGGGCACCGATGAGGTGGCACTGATGTAGTGGCATTGATGGGCACTAATATGCGGTACTGATGGGCGGAATGGATGGGCACTGATAGGCGGCATGGATGGGCTTGGATAGGTGGCACAGATGGGCACAGGTAGGTGGCACAGATGGGCACGGATAGGCGGCACAGATAGGCGGCATGGATGGGCACTGATAGGCGGCATGGATGGGCACTGATAGGTGGCACGGATGGGCATAGATGGGCACTATTGTATGTCTTGTACTAATGGATGCCAATCAGTGCCAAACAATGTCTGCCAATCAGTGATGCCCATTGTGGGCACTGATTGGCATCCATTGCGGCACTGATTGGCATCCATTTTTTGTGTCCTCATCCCTGGTGGTCTAGGGTGGCATACCTTTATTTTTTTAATCCCTGGTGTCTAGTGGGCATCCCTGGTGGTCCAGTGGGCATCCTCGGGGGGGGCTGTGCTGATAATCGATCAGCACAAACCCCCCCTGTCACAGGAGCAGCCGATCGGCTCTCCTCTACTCGCGTCTGACAGACGCGAGTGAGGAAAAGCCGATTACCGGCTTTTCCTGTTTACATCGTGATCAGCCGTGATTGGACACGGCTGATCACGTGGTAAAGAGTCTCCGTGAGAGACTCTTTACCTTGATCGGTGTTGCGGGGTGTCAGACTGACACCCTGCAACAACGATCGCAGCGATGCGCGCCCCCGGGGGCGCGCAGCGGCTCAGAATCCTGAGGACGTCATATGACGTCCAGTCAGGATTCTACAACCACTTTGTCAATGTCAATATGTCATTGGCGGGGGGCAAGTGGTTAATTATTAACTACTTGCCGACCAGCTGCCGCAGTTCTACTGCGGCAGGTCGGCTCCCCTGCATGAGAGCCCATAGCTCTACGTCGGCTCTCGAAGCGGCCACTAGGGGCGCGTGCCAATGGTCCCAAAAATGTGTCAAAAGTGTCCGAAGTGTCCGCTATAATGTCACAGTACCGAAAAAAAATCGCTGATCGCCACCGTTACTAGTAAAAAAAAAAAATAGTAATAAAAATGCCATAAAACTACCCCTATTTTGTAAACGCTATAACTTTTGCGCAAACCAATCAATAAACATTTATTGCAATTTTTTTTTTACGAAAAATATGTAGAAGAATACGTATCGGCCTAAACTGAGGATTTTTTTTTTTATATATATATATATATATATATATATATATTTTTGGGGGATATTTATTATAGCAAAAAGTAAAAAAATTTTCTTTTTTCAAAATTGTCGCTTTATTTTTGTTTATAGCGCAAAAACTAAAAACCGCAGAGGTGATCAAATTACCACCAAAAGAAAGCTCTATTTGTGGGAAAAAAAGGACGCCAATTTTGTTTGGGAGCCACGTCGCACGACCGCACAATTGTCAGTTAAAGCGACGCAGTGCCTTTTTGCAAAAAGTGCTCTGGTCTTTGACCAGCAATATGGTCCGGGGGTTAAGTGGTTAAACAATTATCTTTATTTTCTTTTACTGTCGCTAGAGTAAGTAGCTGAACTGGTATCAGCCCTCTACAATGCCCTATACAGGAGCATCTGGACTAGAAGGAAGGACTCTGAGCCAATCAGGTGTGCTGAATCCAAGTGTGCTGATAGGAGTAGAGATCAGAGAGTGCATATAGAACAGGGGTCTCCAAACGTTTTAAACAGAGGGCCAAGCTTACTGTCCTTCAGACTTTAGGGGGATGGTTAGCAAAAGTTAGAAAATGTCCTGACATCAGTGTGAGTAAACAATGCCCAATGTTTGGTATTGTGGGGATATTGCCCCATCGTTGGTGTCAGAAAGAGGAATGGTACCCCATTGTTACATAGTTACATAGTTAGTCAGGTTGAAAAAAGACACAAGTCCATCCAGTTCAACCACAAAAAATAAAAAAACAAAAATAAAAAACACAGTAAAATCCTATACACCCAACTCCATTCCCACAGTTGATCCAGAGGAAGGCAAAAAACCCCAGCAGAGCATGATCGAATTTGCTACAGCAGGGGAAAAAATTCCTTCCTGATCCCCCGAGAGGCAATCGGATTTTCCCTGGATCAACTTTACCTACAAATCTTAATACTCAAGTTATATTCTGTACATTTAGGAAAGAATCCAGGCCCTTCTTAAAGCAATCTACTGAGCTGGCCAGAACCACCTCTGGAGGGAGTCTGTTCCACATTTTCACAGCTCTTACTGTGAAGAAACCTTTCCGTATTTGGAGGTGAAATCTCTTTTCCTCTAGACGTAAAGAGTGCCCCCTTGTCCTCAGTGTTGACCGTAAAGTGAATAACTCAACACCAAGTTCACTATATGGACCGCTTATGTATTTATACATGTTGATCATATCCCCCCTTATTCTCCTCTTCTCAAGAGTGAATAAATTCAGTTCCTCTAATCTTTCCTCATAGCTGAGCTCCTCCATGCCTCTTATCAGTTTGGTTGCCCTTCTCTGCACTTTCTCCAGTTCTCCGATGTCTCCGATTGTTGGTGCCAGTGGCAGGAATAGTGCCCCATAGCTGGTGCCAGTGGGAGGAAAAGTGACCGTTTGTTGGTGGAAAAAATCGTGCCACATTCTTGGTGTCAGTGGGAGGAAAAGTGCCCCAAAGGAACAGATAAAACCAAGCAATGGGCCACTTCAAACCCCTGGGCCACAGTTTGGAGACCACTGTTCCAGGATATTGATTTAGATCAGGAGTCTCCAAACTTTCTAAACAAAGGGCCAGTTTACTGTCCTTCAGACTTTAGGGGGCCTGGCTTGGTGTGAGTGGGAGGAGTAGTAGTACCCCATCGTTGGATTCAGTGGGAGAAATAGTGCCCCATCATTGGTGTCAGTGGGAGGAATAGTGCCTCATTGTTGGTGTCAGTGGGAGGAATAGTGCCCCATCGTTGGTGTCTGTGGGAGGAATAGTGCCCCATTGTTGGAATCAATGGGGGGGAATAGTGCCCCATCATTGGTGTCAGAGGGAGGAATAGTGCCTCATTGTTGGTGTCAGTGGGAGGAATAGTGCCCCATCGTTGGTGTCTGTGGGAGGAATAGTGCCCCATTGTTGGTGTCAGTGTGAAGTATAGTGTCTTGTAAGAGTAAGGCCTCATGCACACTTGAAGTTTTTTGAAGTTTTTACAGCAGCTGTTTTTGGCAGTAGACATTTTTTTTCTACAGTCATTAAACTCCCCATTATGTTATCCTATGTGTCCATCATGCACACATAGGCTGTTATCATCAGTTTTGGGCAGTGGCGTTTAACAGTAAAAAAAAAAAGAAAAAAAAAAGAATTACTTGGAGCCCCCAAACATTATATATATTTTAGCAGAGACCCTAGGGAATAAAATGGCAATTGCTGCAATATTTTATGTCATGCTGTATTTGCCCAGCGGTCTTTCAAATGCAATTTTTGGGGGAAAAATACACTTCAATGAATAAAAAAAAAAGATACAGTAAAGTTAGCCCAATTCTTTTTGTTTTAATGTGAAAGATGATGTTACGCCGCAAGAATTGTGAGAGAATCGGGATCTATCTTCTAAGCAAAAAAAACGTGATTCTCCTTTTAGCCAGAATCGTGCAGCTCCACAACCCACCTTAGTGCATCAAAACGTTTGTGTGTATGCTTAGAAACCCGCGCATGCTCAGAATAAAGTATGAGATGGGAGCGCACCTTTGGTAAAAGTAGCGTTCGTAATGGAGATAGCACAATCGTCACTCTGTAACAGACTGAAAAGCGTGAATCATCTCTTACCAAACTTTTACTTAAAGCGGAGGTTCACCCTCAATAGAAACTGCAGCTTATTGAGACCGGCATAATAAGTAAATGTAAAGTCCGCTATCGTAAATTTTTTAAATGATTAAAATACCTTCATTTAGAAGACAATATAGGCACTTCTGGGTATCCCTCCTGCAGGAGTGGGCGTGTCATTTAATTTCCAAGCACCCAGTGTCTCCTGGGAGCACAGCGTCACGCTTCCCAGGAGACAAGTCATAAGGCAGATTCACTAAATATCGCAGGATTTTACTCATCACGTGACCCATGAAGCAGTTCACGTGATGATTGCGGATCGAATTCCCGGAAGCATTTGCTTATGGGCTTTACACTGCCCACAAGCAAAATGCAAACGGCAAGAAGAACTTTTCATAAATACAGGTTTCATGCCGAGGGTTAATGAGGGGCAGTAGAAACTTGAAATATGTGAGTAGAATTTTAATTACATAGCAAGAGTTAAATTAAGAAAAAAAAAAAAACGTCTGGACCGCAGAACCCTCGCTTTAACACGCAGTAACATGATATTAGCAAAAGAAGCCACAAGGGTTGTGCCAGTGGAATCGAACTTCCCCTTTTTAGTGCCGTCGTACGTGTTGTACGTCACCGCGTTTGAGAACGACGAGATTTTGTCTTGACAGTGTGTACGCAAAGAAAGCTTGACAAGATTCTCGACAAGCCTGAGGCCTCGTACACACGACCGAGTTTCTCGGCAAAAACCAGCAAGAAGCTTGCTGGGTTGTTTTTTTTCCCGAGGAAACTGGTTGTGTGTACACTTTTCGATGAGGAAACCGTCGAGGATCTTGTCGGGCCAAAAAGAAAGCATGTCTTTTTTTCCCTCTACGGGAATGGGAAAATTTGGCTCGCCGAGATCCTGGGCGGCTTCACAAGGAACTCGACGAGCAAAACGATGTGTTTCGCCCGTCGAGTTCCTCGGACGTGTGTACGAGGCTTGCCAAGGAACTCGTCGAGGAAAACTGTTTTATTTACGACGAGTTCCTCGGTCATGTGTTCGAGGCCTCAGACTTTTGCTGTCGGAATTTCCGCCAGCAAAAGTTTGAGAGCCGGATCTCAATTTTTCTGACGGCAAAAATTCCTATCGCAAAATCCGTTCGTCTGTATGGAATTCCGACGGGAAAAAAACACGCATGCTCAGAAACAATTGGAAGCATTGAACTTCTTTTTCTTCTTTTTCTTGCCTCGTCGTAGTGTTGTACGTCACCGCGTTCCTAACGCTCGAAAGTTCAGAGGACTTTTGTGTGGCCGTGTGTATGCAAGCCAAGCATGAGTGGAATTTCGTCGGAAAAAACATCCAACTTTTTTCCGACGGAAATTCCTCTCGTGTGTACGCGGCATAAAAGATTGATGGTGATAGAAAATGCATGAAAAGTTACACAGAAAGGTGATAGAAAGAAGGATCCATTGTAGCTTGCTTCGCTTTCAGCTTATGTTATTTATTCCTGTTTATTACGAAAAGAAAAAAAAAAGCGGGCAGGTTGAAAAAGGGGTCAGGGCGGGACTCGGGTGTGTATGTTTTCTGTTTTGAAACAGAATATGTTAATGAAAACCACTCACACTGCTTCATTGACAAAGCAATCCTCCAGTCAGGGCTCCAGATTAGGATTCGGCACTTGTTACACATTTTCTTTGGCTGCTGTACTAGCTGTGTGGCAAGACTCGTTGTGTATAACCTCCGCTAATGTGAAATGAAGCGCACACTCCTCTTACCTCACAGGCCTGAGCTTCAGCTGCTTGTGGTCTGGATAGGACAATCCAACTGGCCAGTGGCCACATAATGAGCTCTTTCACGCTCTATAAATGCTACAGATTTTCCATCCTTTTAATCCAGAAGCTACTAGGTCAGGGGTGTCAAACTCAATATCATTGTGGGCCGCATCAGTATTATGATTGCCCTCAAAGGGGCCGGTTGTATCTGTAAGGCCCCGTACACACGAGAGGATCGATCCGCTGAAAGAGGACCGGTTTCAGCGGATAGATCCCCTGGTGTGTACAATCCAGTGGATATTTTTCCGCGGATTTTTTCCCCCGGGGATGGATTTCCAGCGGATCAAGATTTCTTAGCATGCTAAAGCCTCGTACACACGGCCGAGGAACTCGACGTGCCAAACACATCGAGTTCCTCGACCAGTTCAGCCCTGAAGCCGCCGAGGAGCTCGGCGGGACGAGAGCTCCCATAGAACAACGAGGAAATAGAGAACATGTTCTCTATTTCCTCGCCGAGCTCCTCGTCGGCTTCCTCGGCCGAAAGTGTACACACGGCCGGGTTTCTCGGCAGAATTCAGCCAGAAACTCGGTCGGAAGCTGAATTCTGCCGAGGAAACTGGTCGTGTGTACGGGGCCTAAGAAATCTATCCGCTGGAATCCAGTCCAGCGGATTGATCCGCTGGTCTGTACAGACTCAGCGGATCAATCCGTCCGATTCCATCTCTCGCATGCGTCGTAATGATTCGACGCATGCGTGGAATTCCTTATATGACAGCGTCGCGCACGTCGCCACGTCATCATTGCGGCGACGGCGCGACACGTCACCGCAGATCAAAATCCGCCAGAGGATTTATCCGCGGAAACGGTCCCCCGCGGATCGATCCTCTCGTGTGTACTAGGCCTTAGATTAGATGTCCAGCGCATCCCCTCCCCTTTCATTAGATGTCAAGAGCCACCCCACCATCAGAAGTTGAGTCCCCCACTCTCCCTTACATCACAGTGCACCCCCCTTTCCTTACGCTTCTGCTGGGAAGAAGCTGGATGCATTGCTCGAAAGCAGAAAGTAAGGGTCTGGAGGAAGGCTGGAGCACTCCTGCAGCTGCAGGAGAGGTGCGAGGGTCACATGAAATGGCCTGGAGGGCCGGATTCGGCCCGCGGGCCTTGTGTTTCACACCTGTGCACTAGGTGCGACAAATATTCTGTATTTACTTTGATTTCTAAACTGTAATGTTCTATGACAGCCTATTATCAATCTAAAGGTTCTAATTTATCCAGGTCATGGTAGAGTAATGCCGCGTACACACGACCATTTTTATTGTCATGGAAAAAAAACAGTTTTTTCAACGCGATTCTTGTCAAGCCCGCCTTGCATACACACGATCGTGAAAAAAAAAATGCTCGAGCAAAGCGCGATGACGTACAACACGTACGACGGCACTATAAAGGGGAAGTTCCATTCAGATGGCGCCACCCTTTGGGCTGCTTTTGCTGATTTTGTGTTAGTAAAAGTTTGGTGAGAGACGAATCGCGCTTTTTAGTCTTTGTGCTTTTCAGTCTGTTACAAACTCCACAAATGCTAGTTTTACCAGAACGAGAGCTCACGTCTCATAACTTGCTTCAGAGCATGCATGTTTTTTTTCCCATTGTTAAAGCCTACACACAACCGTTTTTAACAACGTGAAAAACTACGATTAAAATACACGACCATTTTTAATGGTCTAGAAAAAACGATGTTTTTTTCAACCCGATTATTGTTAAGTAAATAACCCCCATTGTCACGTGTTCACGAATGGCCCGTACACACGATAAGAAAATCGTATAAAAAATATTGTTTTAGAATCGATCGTTAGTCCACAGCTTTTGAGGGCCGATCACAGCAATTCATGCAAAATTTTCCAATGGGACAAGCATGAAAACTTGTCCTGTACGATACCAGATCGTAAGATTTCCCTTTAATCCACACAGTGGTCATTCAAAAATACAAATACACTACAACACATATCACTTCCGATGTTCTATTCGGTCATACACAAATTTTCGTAGCTTTGTAAACTCTCCATATTTAATAAGAGACTAGCATACAAAAAAAAAAAAAAAAAAACAGATGGGCCCGGATTCAGATAGCAGTTACGACGGCGTATCTCCGGATACGCCGTCGTAACTCTGAGTTGCGGGGTCGTATCTATGCGCCTGATTCATAGAATCAGTTACGCATAGATTTCCCTAAGATCCGACCGGCGTAAGTCTTACACCGTCGTTTTTTAGGCTGCATATTTACGCTGGCCGCTAGGTGGCGCTTCCATTGATTTACGTGAGGAATATGCAAATTAGGTAGATACGCCGATTCAGAAACGTACGTCCGCCCGGCGCATTTTTTATGTCGTTTACGTTAGGCTTTTTCCGGCGTAAAGTTACCCCTGCTATATGAGGCATATCCTATGTTAAGTATGGACGTTGGGCCAGCGCCGATTAAGTTGTTTGCGTAAGTCGTTCGCGAATAGGGCTGGGCGTAATTTATGTTCACGTCGAAAGCATTGGCTTTTTGCGGGTTAATTTGAAGCATGCACACTGGGATACGTTCACGGACGGTGCATGCGCCGTTAGCCAAAAACTTCATTTACGTGGGGCCAGCCATCATTACCATACAGCACGCCCACTGTATGGAGAATTTGAATTCCGCGGGCTTACGCCGGACCACATACGTTATGCCGCCTTAACTTAGGGCGCAAGTTCTTTCTGAATACGGAACTTGCGCCCTAATTTACGGCGGCGTAACGTATCTGAGATACGTTACGCCCGCCGATAAATACACTATTATATCTGAATCCGGCCCACGGTGTGTACCAGGCAGAAGTGTAAAAGCCCTTTTACAAAAAATCTCCCCCTACGCCAAAAAAACACATTTCAAAGTAAGTTTACGATTTTGTGGTGGGCCCAGGCCCGGATTTCCCACAAGGCCACTGAGGCCAGGCCTTGGGGCAGCAGGGCTCCAAGGGGCGGCAGTGGCATGGATTCCCCCGGCGCCCGGAACATATAGTTAAGGGCGATAAGTTATGGGGGAATCCGCTCGCTCGTTAACAAGTGATTGCGACGATGTCGCCGAAATCACTTGTAAAATATGTGCTCCCGTCTGTCCTCTCCTCTCCCCCCCACCCCACATACCTCTCTCTGCTGGCTCTGTCTTCGGGACTCCGTCCTCCCCCGGCCACCGAGTCTGTCCCCTGTCCCTGCTGCCGATGTACACAGTGAGAGGGGAGAGCTGTGCTCTTTCCATCTAAGCTGTGACAGGAGTTCTAGCACAGTGCTAGGACTCCTGTTTTGGTGATGACAGGGTCAATAAAGAGAACACGTCACCTCCAATTGCTATCACACAGGAAATTGTTTTCTCCTGTGTGATAGCAAAAAAGTTAAAGCGGATGTGCCACTAAAAAAATATATTAAAAGCCAGCAGCTACAAATACTGCAGCTGCTGACTTTTAATATAAGGACACTTACCTGTCCTGGAGTCCAGCGCCGTCCGCAGCAGATGACGAGCGATCGCTCGTCACCCTGCTGCTCCCCCCTCCATCCACGCTGAGGGAACCAGGAAGTGAAGCGCTCCGGCTTCACTGCCCGGTTCCCTACGGCGCATGCGCGAGTCGCGCTGCGCCCGCCGATTGGCTCCCGCTGTGTGCTGGGAGCCGAGTGTTCCCAGCATACAACGGGGGACGGACGGGAAGCAAGGAAAAAACCCGTCTTTTGCCCGTATCGTAGGGCCGGAAGTGGGTGCAGATACCTGTCTGTAGACAGGTATCTGCACCCCCCTCCCCCTGAAAGGTGTCAAATGTGAGGGGGGAGGGTGCCGATCAGCGCGACTTCACTTTAGAGAGGAGATCCGCTTTAAGTGAAAAAAAATGTATGAAAAATAAATAAATAATAAGAAAATGATACAAAAATAAAAAAAGTAAGCGGCAAGCAATAAAAAAAAAAAAAGTGATAAAAAAGTAAAAAAACAAACAAAACATATTTGAACGAACCGTGCCGCACATTCTCTGTTGATTTTGGGGGGGTTTGGTTGGAGGGGGGGGGGTGCATTTTGGAACCTGGCCTTGGGGCCGCAGGGAGAGCAAATCCGGCCACATTCATAGCTTGGACCGTGTACGACCCCCTGCCCTAGCCTATTCAAAATGAAAAAAAAAAAAAAAAAATCACTTGACATACAAGATGTAAATGTGTATCCAATCAGCTTCCAGGGGTTGGCCCTCTTTTTACCGCTTTAGCAGAAACGTTATTTTGCCTTTTAATATCCATCTCCAGTGTATGTTCATCCAGCAGCTCTGTGCTGCACTTTCAGGATGAAGCACGCCAGTCTTGTTTAGTTACAAATGCCAAAATTGCTGCCAGGCTTAAATTCCACACTTACAGCAGAGCCACATGTTGCCTGAATATAAACAAGAGGAACACCTACCAGTCACTAATACAATGACCCAACGACTACTCAACTGGAACGACATTGCTCAGAAGTCAATTCATCTTTTTGCCATGAAATCGTTAAAGCTAATCTGTCATTTGTAAGGTGAGATCACAACCTTGTGCAGAGGGCTGAGACATCACGCAATGCTACTTCACGTAAGATGAACAATTTGCATCATCAATTTTAGCATCGTTACTTACACTCCATTTTATTACCGATTGCAACAGGCAAAACACTACAACAAACTTGACAGTAACAAAGTTGGGCCACACTATATTACATTGGCAGGGGTGTTATCAGCTCAACTATTGTAGTAATTAATTAGTAGTAATTAATGCTAAAGTTTATTAAAGTGCAACTGCAGGTAGTTTTCTATAAATGATAGGATGAAGAATGATTAGAAAACCTGTGAGGTTTTTATTGGTGCATGTGACCACAGAGATTTGCCTTCTATATCTGTCCTGGTGACCGTCATTACCAAAAGCAGACAAAAAAACAAATACAAAATGTTGAAACAATAAACATTAAATGCAGCCTCACTGTGCCATCAAATGCAGCCTCACTGTGCCCATCAAATGCAGCCTCTCTGTGCCCATCAAATGCAGCCTCTCTGTGCCCATCAAATGCAGCCTCTCTGTGCCCATCAAATGCAGCCTCTCTGTGCCCATCAAATGCAGCCTCTCTGTGCCCATCAAATGCAGCCTCTCTGTGCCCATCAAATGCAGCCTCTCTGTGCCCATCAAATGCAGCCTCTCTGTGCCCATCAAATGCAGCCTCACTGTGCCCGTCAAATGTAGCCTCACTGTGTCCGTCAAATGCAGCCTCACTGTGCCAACAAATGCAGCCAACTATGGCCAGCAAATGCAGCCAACTGTGCCCAGCAAATGCAGCCAACTGTGCCCAGCAAATGCAGCCAACTGTGCCCAGCAAATGCAGCCAACTGTGCCCAGCAAATGCAGCCACTGTTACAACGCCCGCCCACTTTCCCGCTGTCTAACCGGCACTTACCCCATCGTGGTGGTGGGTCAGGCAGCGGGTGACAGCGGCGAGCTGTAGGACGGGTAGCGCAGGTCAGGCGACGGCTCCTGTGTCCTCCGTACGTCTCTCTTGCCTTCTCGTAGCTGGCCAATCAGATCACCTCTGCCTTCCGCCAATCAGGTGACGGGTATTAGACCCGCACCTCCTGATTGGCGGAGAGGCTGTTCAGTTTTAGAAAAGCAAATATTAATTTACTTTTATAACACACTTGGGTGGACTGGGAGCGCAATGCTCTGTGCTTGCAGACCACCTTTTTTGAAGCCTATGTAGTTAGGAACTGCAAATAATTATTCAACCTGCCAGCCCCCATAGTGCATTGACCATTACACGGTTACATTAATTCCCCTACTAACAGTGCTGTGGCCAGATGTTACGGAAATGGAAGGTGGGTGTATGTAGTCAGTCTATACCCCGGGAGTTTCTATATTTCAGACGACTCCAGCAGCATTGTCATAGTACTTATTTCAATGATCAATGTAGAATCTGACACTTGATGGTGCAGCAGGCATCACAGCATAGTATGATTTCCTTACTCTGGCAGAATATTGCACTGTTACAATCTGAACACTAGAGGTCAGGAGAGAACAATGTCATCCTGTATCATCAATGATCATACACTAAATATCTTTTTATCAGTCTCCCCCCGGATCACAGGAATATGTGATCAGCAGAAACATGGAGATGTTGTGACCCCTTTTCAATCAAAGACTGACATGATACAAGAGGAGTTGTGGTATTTTTACGGTGCAAATATGATACAGTGATCCAGAGGAATAATATAAAATTATTTTATCGAACAGAGATAAAAAAAAATTGTCTAAAAACAATTATAGCAAGCATACAAAACGTGGTTCTTATGGATACAGCACTTTAGATGGAACCATGTTTTGTGTACTTGTTATAATTGTTTAGACAATTTATCTCTGTTCAATAAAATAATTTCATATTATTTCTGTATCACTGTATCATATAAAAAATCCCACAAATCCTCTTGTATCTATTCGAAATTAAGGGATGTGGTGCTTAAATTAGTGGTCTGTCCGTGGCTAAGAATTTATCCACAGACTAAGGCCCCGTACACACGTCCGAGAAACTCGACGAGCAAAACACATAGTTTTGCTCGTCGAGTTCCTTGTGAACCCGCCGAGCATCTCGGCGAGCCAAGTTTCCTCATTGACTAACGAGGAAATAGAGAACATGTTCTCTATTTGGCCCGACGAGATCCTCGTCGGTTTCCTCGGCCAAAAGTGTACACATGACCGGGTTTCTCGGCAGAATACGGCTCCGATCGAGTTTCTGGCTGAATTCTGCCGAGAAACTCGGTCGTGTGTACGGGGTCTGACAGGCAGCAGCCCTAACCAACTTGAAAGGGGCTTGTAATGAAATTCAAGCAGTTTCTTCCAACCAAGATAATAAAGTTTGTAGTTTATTGAACTGTGAAATTCTGCAGAGAACAGAGTTTTGTTACTTTCAGAGTTTTATTACTTTCAGGGGATTGTTATTTTCAGGGGATTGTTACTTTCAGGGGATTGTTACTTTTAGTGTTTTGTTACTTTCAGGGGATTGTTACTTTGAGGCCCCGTACACACGACTGAGTAACTCGACGGGCCAAACACATCGAGTTCCTCGTCGAGTTCCTTGTTAGGCTTGTCGAGGAACTCGACAAGCTTGCTTTGCGTACACACAGTCAAGCCAAAAACTCCTCGTTCTCAAGCGCGGTGACATACAACACATACAACGGCAGGGGAAGTTCGATTCCACTGGCTAAACTCTTGGGGCTGCTTTTGCTAACTTCATGTGTTTGTGTGTTAAATAAAAGTTTGGTAAGAGACATTTGCACTTTTCAGTCTGTTACAGCTTGAAAAATGTGTTATCTCCATTACAAATGCTACTTTTACTCCCGTCTAATACTTTAATCTGAGCAAGCGCGGGTTTCTTAGCATACAGACGTCCGAGTTTCTCGTTGAAAACCAGCCCGACCAGAAACTCGACGAGCCAAATCAGACTCCTGTCGAGAAAATAGAGAACCTGCTCTCTTTTTGGCTCAACGGGTTTCTCTGCGAAAAGTGTACACACGACCGAGTTTCTCGGCAGAATACGTCTCCCATCGAGTTTCTGGCTGAATTCTGCCGAGAAACTCGGTCGTGTGTACGGGGGCCTCAGAGTTTTGTTACTTTCAGGGGATTGTTACTTTGAATTTCTGTAGAAGTTATGGGAAGGTTTATATTCTTTTATATTCTTTGCAACCTAAGTCTGAAAAGAGACAGCCAGAGACTGTTTTTTCCTGCCATTGCTGCAAAAAAAAGGGCATTTCAGACAGCAAAGAAGAAATACTTTAATATTTTTCAGTGGTCGGGTCACTAAACATCAGTAAAAAATATTCTCCTCCTACTCCATGGAACAACCACAATAGTAAAATTAGGAAGGCACACCACATAGGTCAACCACATTCGCTGGCAAAATTAGGCAACCGTTCCCGCATCTTGGCCAAGCTGCAGAGACTGTAGCTGAAGCCTCTACTAGTTTACCAGCGGATGTGGCTGATCCATGTGGTGTGCGTCCCCTAATTTTACTATTGTGGTTGTTCACTAAACATGTTTAGTTGGCTGATGTCATTTTGTTATAAATGTTATGGATTTTCATGCTTGTTCACATCAGCCCGCTGGACTGCGTTGCCCAGTGCAGTCCCAATACATATACCCAGATATCAACTGTGTTGGTGTATGCTGAAAAAGAAAGGATGTTGCACTTTTGCGAGTGCTGTAACTGGTTACAACACATTCCAATGCATTGAATTAAAGCAGTACTTTACCCATAACAACTTAATGTTCTTTAGAAAGGAACATACATTCCACATTAATAATTATGCTACCAAAATGTTCTGTAAATTGCCCAAAAAATTTTACTGTTTCAAAAAACAATTACATTCCTGGAATGCTGGGATTGCTAACTGTCACATTTGCTTCCTCAGCCAAACTGTGAAACCATTAAATGGCTGATGTCATAACTGATCACATGTGCAGCAACATGTCAGTTGCAGATCAAACAGAAGCAACTTCCTTGGCTGTAAAGGATAGGAGGGTTTAAGGCTGTCAACAGATCGACCTCTACAAACTCGGCAATGAGAGCAACTGAGCATGTGCAGCAACTGAGAGCAACTAAAGATGGAGAGCAACTGAGCATGTGCAGAGCAGGGTTAGACATTGTATTACTGAATTTTATACAGTATAGACACTTATTTTTAATGTTGTACATTACCTGCAAAAGGAGCCAGCTCCAAGTTATCTAGCAGGACTTAATATTCTGACTAAAGTTTTTACTACTTTAAGAAAAAAACGAAAGAAAAACCAAGCACTGCTATGTATTTTAACAACAAATTACAGCACAAGGCAAACCAGCATGTGGGTATTATTCAAACCTTAATGCGTGCCTGCTGGTGTCATTGCGCCCCTTCAGGTTTCAGTAGCTTCTGAGTACAAAAGATAATTAAAGTGGTTGTAAAAGCACAAGGTGTGATGTCAATGGCAAGAATGTTCCTTACATTGGTGGTCAATGGCAAGAATGTTCCCTACATTGGTGGTCAATGGCAAGAATGTTCCCTACATTGGTGGTCAATGGCAAGAATGTTCCTTACATTGGTGGTCAGCGGCAAGAATGTTCCTTACATTGGTGGTCAATGGCAAGAATGTTCCCTACATTGGTGGTCAATGGCAAGAATGTTCCCTACATTGGTGGTCAATGGCAAGAATGTTCCCTACATTGGTGGTCAATGGCAAGAATGTTCCTTACATTGGTGGTCAATGGCAAGAATGTTCCTTACATTGGTGGTCAATGGCAAGAATGTTCCTTACATTGGTGGTCAATGGCAAGAATGCTCCTCTTCCAGATGACTAAAATAATCAATGTCACTGGGAACTTATCTAAGAGACAGAAACTGCTCCTTGTTCAGGGATGTCTGGAGCAGGGTTTCTCAACCAGGATTCCATGGAACTTTAGAGTTCCTCAGGAGGTTGCTAGGGGTTCCTCGAGCAAGGATCATTTTCTGCCTTTCAGATAAGTTCCCACCAACACCACTGATCCATTTAGCTATCTGTAAAGAGGTCATTTTTCTCAATGACCACAAATGTAATGCCGCGTACACACGATCATTTTTCGGCATGTAAAAAACGACGTTTTAAAAAAATGTCATTTAAAATGATCGTGTGTGGGCTTCACATCATTTTTCAGGTTCTAAAAAACGACAAAAAAAAAATTCAAACATGCTGCATTTTTTAACGAAGTTTTAAACGATGTAGTTTTTCGGGTTGTAAAAAATTATCGTGTTTGGGCTTAAACGACGTTAAAAACCTGTGCATGCTTAGAAGCAAGTTATGAGACGGGAGCGCTCGTTCTGGTAAAACTACCATTCATAATGGAGTAAGCACATTCATCACGCTGTAACAGACAGAAAAGCGCGAATCGTCTTTTACCAACGAGGAATCAGCTAAATCAGCCCCAAGGGTGGCGTCATCCGCATGGAACTTCCCCTTTAAGGTGCCGTCGTACGTGTTGTACGTCACCGCGCTTTGCTAGAGCATTTTTTATTAACGATCGTGTGTGGGCAACGTCGTTTTAATGATGAAGTTGGAAAAAACATCGTTTTTTTCTAGAGGCTGAAAAACTTATTTTTTTACAAACCGAAAAATGATCGTGTGTACGCGGCATAAGGAGCATCCTTCCCACTGACCATCACAATAATGTAACGTGAGTTGTAGATGTAGTCATTTCTAGCAGGGGTTCCCTGGGACCAGATAGTTATTTTAAAGGTTCCTCTGTGTTGAAAATGTTGAGAAAGGCTGCTCTGGAGAAACCTTAAAGTGAATGTAAACCCCCCCTACACCCAGTGAAGTGAACAGCCTCAGATCATACACAGGGATGAACCAAATCTCCCTACATAATTTTGACATGTATATCTGCTGTCTTCACCTTTATATACTGTTTAGAAAGTTGAGAGCGTGTTAGAAGATTTTTCTCTTCCTGGTTAACACAGAGTGTGATGTTTGGGCATACAGCCAAGATAGCTAACATTGCTGATTGGAGGAAAGGCACACACCCCCTCTCATTATAGGCAGAGACTCTCAGAGGTGTTTTGTAATAGGACCTGCTCCCTGCTAATCCCTGGACTGAAGATTCAGGCTGCTTTTGTCTAAAGTGTCCGAGAATTTGTCAGGAGTTATCAGGCTGATAACAGAGGAACGGGTCAGGAGAGAGCTATGGGACTTTTTTATCGCTCATTTAAGAGAGATAACAAAATACTGCAGATATATGTGCTCAGCTCAAATTTCATGAATCGGGTTTACATCCACTTTAAGTTTCCATGGAACCCTGATTAAGAAAGCCTGCTCTAAAATAATAAAATTAGGGCTGTGCAAATTAGCTTTTAATTAATCGATAAATCTTTATTTTTTTGATCGATTAAAATTCTTTTGATTGGTACTCACCTCTCCGCCGGCTTCTGGGCCTTCAGGGAGTTCCGTCGGAGATCCAGTAATGTCACGGACACCGGCGGGGCTTGCCGTGTCCATCTGAAGGGCTCCTTTGCTGTGCCTTCATATCTGCATGCCGGCGGGACCTTACTATCTCCCACACGCAAGGGCTGTTACACTTCCCTCTATCACCCTGGGATTCTACAACTATCCACTGGGAGTTGTGATAGTTCCCTTCATGGGACATCTACATGCCGATGGACTGATGTTAACCTCTCCTCATCTGAATTCAGCAGTGGTATCGTTGTACACATTTTTATACCAGTATCATACTTAGCTACATGTTTTTATGACTGCTTTTGGTACCGTTTGGTAATACTCGCACCATTTTTACAGTTTATGTAGCTACATCGATTTTATCTCCAGTGCAATATTTATTTTGTTACCTACTTGAAGACTATAAAAGTTAAATGCTATTCCCATTGAGCGCTGCCTTTGTGTGTTTTTTGTATCCTGCTATCCATTTTCCCAGTTGTTGGTAGCTGCACTGGGAATCAGCCTGCAAGGAGATCAGCTAAAAGTAGTTGGATCTGTATGTGCGTTGTAATTAATCGAAATAAGTCGATTAATCGATTAAAAATTTTTTTGACCAGTAACAGCCCTAAATAAAATGTATCGAGTTTAGAAACAGGTGAGTAATATCAGCATTATATCAAAATATTAAAGTGCATTATCTTACTTCTGGCTCTGTGAATAGTTTTCAATGATATATCTACATGGGAAAGCCTCTTGTTTCATAATACAAGCTCATCTTCCTGCTTAGTAGCCCAGCAAAGTACTTATTCTTTTTATGTATCTTATCGTATTGCGAATCTTTGGTGTGGGTCCTGGTTGCTACACTGTCTGGCTTATCCTGTTACTCCTTTTAGCTCAGCAGGTGTTCAGCAACAATGTTGACTGCACTGTCGGATACTAATAACCACTAGAGGGAAAACCTAGAAACCAGTCCATTAAATACAATAGGCAGAATGTGGCACAGCTAGTGAAAATATGAACACTGGGCTACAAACAAGTGAGGATGAGAGATTAATGCATAGTGATGTGTTGATTCAAACAGGCAATGTGCGTTTGTTTAATCAGGCATGTGTTTGTCATTGCAGAGGCCAGTAATGCATACAGAGATGGACTCATACCAATGAGAGGAGACCACACATTGATTCTTCCACTGGGAACATCATGCAGCGAGCAGCCCGAGGCATCCACAATACCTGATTACATCTTGACAGGGGTGTAGCTATGAGTGACAACCCTCCTCATGTATACATTAAGTCTTCATGGGGGAGATAATAGGCAACCTTTGGATCCCCGCCTGTTCCCACCTAGAAGTCCTTGTAACCATGCTGGGAGTTGCAGTTCTAAAGCAGCTGCAGAGCCAACAGGGGGCTTTGTCTGACATTGCGAGCTGCAGGATTTGTTAATCTATTAGCAATGCATGGCTTGCTTTCACTTTAACCTCAGGCAAAATATTTCTCTGCCCACTGGGTAATTATAACGCAGCTTCTTGACGTGTTTGCAACTTTTGTCTGTGTTTGGGGTGGCAATTGTCTGTTGTGGGTGTAGAGCATATGAACTAAAAATGCTTCGTATATCGAAAAGAGTGGTCTGTGCAAAGGAAACTTAGCGCTACAGCTGAGGTTTATATTTTATTCTTTAGAGCAGTCTTTCTCAATCTTTTACTCTAGACGAACCCTTGATTTGATTTTCAAGCCTAAGGGAACCCCTGCTAATACCAATTAATCAAAGGTCAGTTGGAAGAATGCCCTTTATAGTGGTGGACAGTGAGAAGAATGCTCCTTACATTGGTGGTAAGTGCGATAAATGTCTCTTACATTGGGGGTTCCATGGGAAGAATGACCCTTACATCAGTGCTAAGTGGAAAGAATGTCCTCTTACATTGGTGGTGAGTGGGAAAAATTCCCCTTACATTGGAGGTTCATGGAAAGAATGCCCATTACATTGGTGATCACTGGAAAGAAAGCCCCTTACATTGGTGATCACTGGAAAGAAAGCCCCTTACATTGGTGATCACTGGAAAGAATGCCCCTTACATTGGTGATCACTGGAAAGAATGCCCCTTACATTGGTGATCACTGGAAAGAATGTCCCTTACACGAGTCGTCAGTGGGAAGCATGTCCCATACATTAGTCGCCAGTGGAAAGAATGTCCCTTACACGAGTCGCCAGTGGGAAGCATGTCTCTTACACGAGTCATCAGTGGGAAACATGTGCCTTACACAAGTCGCCAGTGGGAAGCATGTCCCTTACACGAGTAATCAGTGGGAAGAATGTACCTTACATGATTCGTCAGTGGGAAGAATGGGCCTTACACGAGTCACCAGTGGGAAGAATGTGCCTTACATGAGTCATCAGTGGGAAAAATGTGCCTTACACGAGTCGTCAGTGGGAAGAATGTGCCTTACACAAGTCGTCAGTGGGAAGAATGTGCCTTACACAAGTCGTCAGTGGGAAGAATGTGCCTTACACGAGTCAGTGGGAAGAATGTGCCTTACACGAGTCGTCAGTGGGAAGCATGTTCCTTACACGAGTCGTCAGTGGGAAGCATGTCCCTTACACGAGTCACCAGTGGGAAGCATGTTCCTTACATGATTCGTCAGTGGGAAGAATGTCCCTTACATGAGTCGCCAGTGGGTAGCATGTCCCCTACACAAATCGCCAGTGGAAAGAATGTTCCTTACACGAGTCGTCAGTGGGAAGCATGTCCCTTACATTACTCGTCAGTGGGAAGCATGTCCCTTACATTACTCATCAGTGGGAAGCATGTCCCTTACACAAGTCACCAGTGGGAAGCATGTCCCTTACATGAGTCATCAGTGGGAAGCATGTCCCTTACACGAGTTGCCAGTGGGTAGCATGTCCCCTACACAAGTTGCCAGTGGAAAGAATGTTCCTTACACGAGTCGTCAATGGGAAGCATGTTCTTTACACGAGTCATCAGTGGGAAGAATGTCCCTTACACGAGTCGTCAATGGGAAGAATGTCCCTTACATTACTCGTCAGTGGGAAGCATGTCCCTTACATTACTCGTCAGTGGGAAGCATGTCCCTTACATTAGTCGTCAGTGGGAAGAACGTCCCTTACACGAGTCATTAGTGGGAAGCATATCCCTTACATGAGTCATCAGTGGGAAGAATATCCCTTACATTAGTCGTCAGAGGGAAGAATATCCCTTACATTGGTGATCACTGGGAAGAATGCCCCTTAGGCCTCGTACACAAGAAACTTGCTGGGATTTTTTTTGCCGAGGAAACCGGTCGTGTGTACATTTTTCGTCGAGGAAACTGTCAAGGATCCCGTCGAGCCAAAAAGAGAGCATGTTTTCTTTTTCCTCGACGGCAATGGAGAAACGTGCCTTGTTGAGTTCCTCGACAGCCTAACAAGGAACTCGACGAGCAAAACGATGTGTTTCGCCCGTCGAGTTCCTTGGTCGCGTGTACGAGGCTTCACATTGAGTCAATGGGAAGAATGCACTTTACACCGGTGGTCAGTGGGAAAAGTGCTCCTTTACATTGGTGGCCAGAGTGTCACACTTACGGGCATCTTAAAAGATAATTGGTGTAGCGTTGCCGTCTCTTTCAAGTGGCTTTGGTCCCCAAGCTGAAGGCACCATCAGATGGGAGGTCAATAAGCCATAGCTCAAGGAACTGCCAGCAAACTTTGGAGGAACCCTAGGTTTTTATGGAATCCTGTTTGAGAATGGCTGCAACAAAAAGTGCTCTAAAGTTAGGTCCAGTGTTGCAGGAATAAGGAGAAAAATTTACCAAACTCCTCGCTCCTGTAAACTCCCTCCATCTTTGAGACCACTCCAACTACACCTCCTCTATGAAGTGCCCCTGGTTGGGGGTCGCATGTCTGCCTCTACGGTTAAAAGTCCTACATTGTGATGATGATTTTTGAGGTTCCCCCCACAACTCAGAGCACAGGAGGGAAGGGAGAACAGTGCCAAAACCAGCTAGAGTAGGGTGTAAGGTAAGCAATACAGCTTCTTCAGATCTACCTAGACCTAACAAGTATTTACCCTTGGAGGGGGAGGGGGGGAGGTCACTGTAAGGATAGATTTTGACTCATTTCTGAAGTTGAACTTTTAGGTAGGAAGGGTAAATCACCACTTTTTTAGCCAGTATGTAATATCCATAGTGCTTTGTGGGAGACATCCAGTTTTTGATGGCCTTTCTTTGAGGACATGTACCCACAGACATGTATACATGACCTTTGGCGCTACACCTGATAAGCAAGCCTTTTGCTGGCAACAATTAACCTGCAACTAAATCACAAAAGCCTCATTTACACCAAGAATGACATCCCAGCGTTTATACGACAGTTCTATAAAGTATTATAGGTCAAGGCTGCACTCCATACAATGCTGTGATCAGTAGGATTAGATGGAGCTCACAATGACACCAGGGGATGGAGCTGTGCAACAGAAGAGTCGCCAGCACTCACTTGTTCCAAAGATCAAAGATTTTCATGGTTTTATTTGTGTCACATCACAACGTACATCAAATATAGCCAACGTTTCGGGACCTTGCAGGATCCCTTCCTAAAGGCCACAAGTGAGTTCTGGTAACTCTTCTATAGGACATTTCTAAACACATAGGCCCAGATTCACAGAGAGCAGGCGCACATTACGCCGCCGTAGAGTAACCAATGTACGCTACGCCAATGCAGCGCAGAGAGGCAAGCAATGCATTCAGCAGGCCAGTGCTCCCAACGCTGCGCCAGCGTGGCGTGGGATTTGAAGGCGTAGGCCGGCGTAGTCGGAAGTGGGCGTGACCCATGCAAATGAGGCGTGACCCCATGCAAATGATGGGCCGAGCGCCAGACAGATACGTATCACGAACTGCACGTGCGCCGTGACGTGGACGCATCCCTCTGCGCCTGCTCACAACCATGTCGGAAGAACTGCCTAAACTACGCCGGATCACTGCATACGGCGTGAACGTAACCTACGCCCAGCCAGACACACGTCCAGCGTAAAATACGCCAGCTTATGTTCCCTGGTGCAGACCTTTGCATGTCTGCTGCTGGGTTGCACCTCCTTTATGGGGAATAACTTTACGCCGGACGTACAACTTGCGCGCACGTCGGGCGCACGTAGGTTCGGGAATCGCCGTATTTCCCTCATTTGCATGTTTGAATGGCTAATCAATGGGAGCGCCACCATGCACCCAGCCTAAATGTGTGCCCACCCTACGCCGGCGTAAGCAAGCTACGTCGGTGGGGTGTAGCCTGGTTTTAGGCGCATATCTGTTTGTGGGTCTGGCGCACAGATATGACGGCGCGCATTTGCACTTACGTCTGCGTAACTTGTTATATGTTGGCGTAAGTGCTTTGTGAATCTGGGCCATACAGTATATGCATTCAGGTGCATTTAAAGCATATGGAATTCTGTGTGTACATGGCAATTGCCGTACTCTGAATGCGTGTAAATGCATGTAAACACGAGTACATTTCAATGCAGGGGAACATGATCTGGGAGGCATACGAAGTATAAACTTTCTCCTGCATTTAAGTAAACCAAACACAGAAGGCTACAGTGTAATGTCGCCTACAAGACCTTTTCTTGTGGAGTTGCTCCCTCTCCGCCTGAACCAGCGAGATGTCGCTCCCTAGCTAGCGAGTGAGGTTTTGCAGTGTTCCAGGCCAGCAGGGAAATGGATACCTTACCACTGTAATCACCAAAAGAAGAATCACTCTTCCCACAGCTCCCTTGTATAACCATGGAGTCCTGTGTGTATGTAAGCATTCCGTACACAAATATCAATGTGCATTCTGTAGACAACAGCCACATTTATGCTACTATCCATCAACCTGAACCTTCCATAGATAATTGTAGATTGCTGCTGGCCCTGTGCAAAACTGGAACATTTCTCTATCGCTAGTAGTACCTTAAGTAGACTTTCTCGGCAAAAACCAGCAAGAAACTTGCTGTGATTGTTTTTTTTTGCCGAGTAAACCGGTCGTTTGTACAATTTGACGAGGAAACTGTCGAGGATCCCGTCGAGCCAAAAAGAGAGCATGTCCTCTTTTTCCTCGATGGGAATGAAGAAACTTGCCTTGTCGAGTTCCTCGACAGCCTAACAAGGAACTTGACGAGAAAAACGATGTGTTTCGCCCATCGAGTTCCTCGGTCGTGTGTACGAGGCTTCAGAAACCCCCTTCTGAAGATGCTAGTCCATTGACCATCAAGGTTCAGTACGGTCTGAGTAAATTACCTGAAACTAGTATGCATATCTGTTAAAGTCAGGCATTCTTATTTGAATGCAAGTTAAGGGGTCCAAGAGGGTAAATATGACAGCCAGGAAAGCCAAGTATTTTCAGAAAGAGAAGTATCAATGGCAATATCCATGTCTCAGGAAAAGTTTCCTCTAAAGTGACCTTGTTGCTACCTTACACTAGGTACACTCACTGATCTAGCAGGCAGCCAGCCCAGCTACAGCCCCTGGCAGTATCCAACACTTCTTAACGTGCCCCCCCCCCCCCGAACATTGTGGTAGTATCCAACACTTCCAAGTGATAAGCTTCCCCCCTCTGCACATTGTGGTAGTATCCAACACTTCCAGGTGATAACCTGCCCCCCCCTGAACATTGTGGTAGTATCCAACATTGCCAAGTGATAACCTTCCCCCCACTGCAAATTGTGGTAGTATCCAATGCTTCGAAGTGATAACATGCCCCCCTCTGCACGTTGTGGTAGTATCCAACACTTCCAAGTTATAACCTGCCCCCCCTGCACACTGTGGTAGTATCCAACACATCAAAGTGATAACCTGCCCCCCCCCCTGCACATTGTGGTAGTATCCAACACTTCCAAGTGATAACCTGTCCCCCACTGCACGTTGTGGTAGTATCCAACACTTCCAGGTGATAACCTGCCCCCCTCTGCACGTTGTGGTAGTATCCAACACTTCCAGGTGATTACCTGCCCCCCTCTGCACGTTGTGGTAGTATCCAACACTTCCAAGTGATAACCTGCCCCCCCCCCCGCACATTGTGGTAGTATCCAACACTTCCAAGTGATAACCTGCCCCCCCCGCACATTAGTATCCAACACTTCCAGGTGATAACCTGCCCCCCTCTGCACGTTGTGGTATTATCCAACACTTCCAAGTGATAACCTGTTCCCCTCTGCACGTTGTGGTAGTATTCAACACTTCCAAGTGATAACCTGCCCCCCTCTGCACATTGTTGTAGTATCCAACACTTCCAAGTGATAACCTGCCCCCCCCCCCCGCACATTGTGGTAGTATCCAACACTTTCAAGTGATAACCTGTTCCCCTCTGCACATTGTGGTAGTATCCAACACTTTCAAATGATAACCTGCCCCCCTCTGCATGTTCTGGTAGTATCCAACACTTCCAAGTGATAACCTGCCCCCCTCCCCCTCTGCATGTTGTGGTTTCATCTATTGACCACTATGTCTCTATTGTGTCTTATAATGATGGATGAAACCACAGTGCGCCCTGGGGGACCAGGCAACTCTTTTCTCAGATAGGGGTAGTCATAGCTCTGAGAGGGTACCGATTGAAGAGGTGGCCATCTACCAGATAGGTAAGTATAACTAATCATATTTAAAGGAACACTAAAGGTACAATTATTTTTTTTTTAAATAACATACATGTTATACTTACCTCCACTGTGCAGATCGTTTTGCACAGAGTGACCCGGATCCGTGTCTTCTGGGGTCCCTCGGCGGCTGTCTCGGCTCCTCCTCGCAAAAGCTTTCCACGTTCATGCGAGCTCCCTCGCATGGTGGAAAGCTTTTGCGAGCGCGCTCCCGTGATACAGCAGCGGCCATAGCCGCCGACTGTATCACTCGGCCCCGCCCCCCGGCGCGCCGCGTCATCCGCTGTGATTGACAGCAGCGCCAGCCAATGGCTGCGCTGCTATCAATCCGCCCAGCCTAGCCAATCAACGGCCAGGCTGGGAACCGAGCAGGATGACAAGCACGCGCCCGGGACTTTCGAACGGTGAGGTAAGTAAAACGGGGGCTCGGGGGGGGGGGGGGGGGCGGTGCTGTCAGATGTTTTTTTACCTTAATGCATAGGATGCATTAAGGTAAAAAAACTTTTACCTTTACAACTCCTTTAAAACATATCTAAACCCAGTAACAGAAATATTATATATTGCATCTTACATATCCTTAGATGTGAGTCTTATTTTTCAACTTCTTTAACAGATCAAGCTGTCCAGTAAAAGTGGCAGTTAGAGGGTTGAGACAAACCAATTACCACTGACAGGGGTCAACATTTATAATGTAAAATCAAATCTTTATCCCAAAAGGAAGAAAATAAGCTGCATAAAAAGTGATGTTAGTCACTTATGTAAAGTCCATGCTAATCTACTACACCTATCACTAACCCCTGCACTGGATAACAATGCTGCTGTCCAAGGGTGGCTCCATTGCTCCTCCATAGATGCAGTGGAAGAGTGAGTGTAGCCCCCTTTCACACATAAACATTTTGTTGCACATTTCCCTACACGCGACGAATATTTTTTTTATTATGGCTGCTCACATGTCTATGCTCAGTGGCTGAAACTCTGAAAGGTACTGGAACTTTTTTTTTTTTCGAAGTGGCATTGCGTGTTTTTAGCCTCACGGGCCTCAGCAAATGCACCTGAAAACAAGCGACACAAGGGTTTTCTCACATATTTGTGTCTGAACAAGTGTTCTCCTCTGCTCTCATCCTCTCCTTCCACCCATGAGCCAGAATACACATGCAAAAGCGCTTTCAAAACCCTTAAAAAACGCCTAAAAAACGCACCTCTTAGGTGTGAATGGACAGGAAATGTGTTACTGGCTGGTGAAAATTAATGGTGGCCATAAACGTTTCCATAAACAATCAGTTTCAGTTATGATCGATCTCTTCTGATAGGAATAATCTATTGAGAGTCCACAACCACCTTCGACTCCCAACCACGGCACTACCTGCCTGGAGTTTGCATGTTCTCCCTGTGCCTGTGTGTGTTTCCTCTGGGTACTCCGGTTTCCTCCCACACTCCAAAGACATGCTGGTAGGGTAATTGGCTCCTGTATACATTGACCCCAGTATGTGTATATAGGAATATGAGTTAGGAACCTAAGGGCCAGATTCACGTAGAATCGCGGCGGCGTAACGTATCGTAGATACGTTACACCGCCGCAAGTTTTCATCGCAAGTGCCTGATTCACAAAGCACTTGCGATGAAAACTACGCCGGCGGCCTCCGGCGCAAGGCGGACCAATTCAAATGGGCGTGTGCCATTTAAATTAGGCGCGCTCCCGCGCCGGACCTACTGCGCATGCTCCGTTTCGCAATTCCCGTCATGCTTTGCGCGCCAAGACGTCATTTTTTCGAACGGCGACGCGCGTAGCGTACTTCCGTATTCCCGGACGTGTTACGCAAACGACGTTAAATTTTAAATTTCGACGCGGGATCGACGGCCATACTTTAAACAGCAATACGATTGCTGACTAAAGTTAGGGCACCCAAAACGACGACTAAATTTGCGACGGGAAACTAGACTAGCGGCGACGTAGCGAACGCGAAAATCCGTCGTGGATCGCCGTAACTCCTAATTTGCATACCCGACGCTGGTTTGCGACGCAACTCCCCCCAGCGGCGGCCGCGGTACTGCATCCTAAGATCCGACAGTGTAAAACAATTACACCTGTCGGATCTTCTGGCTATCTATGCGTAACTGATTCTATGAATCAGTCGCATAGATAGAAACAGAGATACGACGGCGTATCCCCTTTGTGAATCTGGCCCTTAGATTGTAAGCTCCTTGAGGACAGGGACTGATGTGACTGTATAAAATATATGTAAAATGCTGCATAAAATGACGGCGCTATACAAGTATGACTAAGCATCTATCAATGATGTGAAACATGTTAGCTTTTTTGTCCCCTATGTCCACTTTCTACCATTGATTGCAGTGTTGCATGAATTTTTGGATGTTATACAGCTTTGGATTTTATCCTTTGTTTATTTTGTTTCAATAAATCACCTATCAGAGTGCGGCAGTCCAGGAACATTTCTTTTTTCCACGGCGCTATATAAGTACATAAATAAATAAATGAACCCATTTGATCCATACGCCACACATAGGCAAGTGGATCTTGATCACTAGTGAAGATACGATCGTTACTTGCAAACCGTACGTTAACAATCGCATCTCTGTTTGACCCCGTTGTAATCTCGTAATCTGATCAATCGAAATGCGATCATATTCACGAAGATTCTCGGCGCTGTTAACTGATACAAAACGGTCAATATTATCTGATCATCTCCAATATAAATTGACTCTAAATTGAGTCTAGAGAAGTCTATTTGATTTTTTGCAGATTCGATTGTTTTATTCAAAATGGCACGTTTGCATTGCATTTTTTTTTAGGATATGTGACTGAAACTACACTGAAAATAATGGATGAACACTCTGCACGCTACTATAAACCCTTTCTAGCAAACCTTGCAATAATAAATAGGGAGACTGCACCAAAAATGCATCGCAGGTACATTTTTGAAGCTATTTAGATGTTTTTGCCGCATTTTTCATTTATTTCAATGAGTTACATTTTTTTTAAACATGCTCCAAAAACGTGGCAAGCAAGATTTTTTTTTTACACCGCAATGGAAGCACAACATCCCAGTGTGAACACATACATAGGGGGCTATTTACTAAAGGCAAATCCACTTTGGAAGTGCAGTCGC
The DNA here is from genome assembly GCF_905171775.1 of Rana temporaria. Classification (NCBI taxonomy): domain Eukaryota; kingdom Metazoa; phylum Chordata; class Amphibia; order Anura; family Ranidae; genus Rana; species Rana temporaria. The sequence continues at coordinate 60,694,659 of NC_053489.1, forward strand.
TGTAGATCTAAGGGGGACATATGCAATGTTTACTAAAGGCAAATCCACTTTGCACTACAAGTGCAATCTACAAGTGCAAAGTGCACTTGAATTTGCACTAAAAGTTCACTTGGAAGTGCAGTCGCTGTAGATCCGAGGGGGACATGCAAGGAAAATAAAAAACAGCATTTTAGCTTGCACATGATTGGATGATAAAACCAGCAGAGCTTCCCCCTCATTTCAGATCTACCCCTCAGATCTACAGCGACTGCACTTCCAAGTGCACTTTCAGTGCAATCTCAAATGCACTTGTAGTGCAAAGTGGATTTGCCTTTCGTAAATAACCCCCATGGTTTGAAGTGAAACATTTTTCTTGAGTTTTTCTGGTGCTTTTTTTTTTTTTTAACGCAAAAGTGCTCCAAAAATTACTTAGTGTGAAAGCAGCCTAATGCCGCGTACACACGATCGTTTTTCGGCATGGAAAAAAACGAAGTTTTTCAGCATGTCCAAAAAAACAACGTTTTTCCAACTTCATCATTAAAAACGATGTTGCCCACAAACCATCGTTTTTGAAAAATGATGAACAAAGCGCGGTGATGTACGACGGCACTCTAAAGGGGAAGTTCTATTCGCCTTTGGGCTGCTTTTAGCTGATTCCATGTTAGTAAAAGACGATTCACGCTTTTTTGCCTGTTACAGCGTGATGAATGTGCTTACTCCATTATGAACGGTAGTTTTACCTGAACGAGCGCTCCCGTCTCAAAACTCGCTTCTGGGCATGTGCGGGTTTAAAACGTCATTTTTGCCCACACACGATCATTTTTTACAACCCGAAAAACGACATTTTAAAAAACGACGTGAAAAAATGCAGCACGCTCGAATATTTTTTTTTTTTCGTTTTTCAGAAGCCGAAAAACAATGCGAAGCCCACACACGATCATTTTAAATGAAGTTTTTAAAAACGTTGTTTTTTTTCATGCCGAAAAACGATCGTGTGTACGCGGCATAGGGATTAGTGAGCTGCAATTAAATCAAATTTGCTGTTTGGGTTTAGATCGGTTTGAATTATTGGACAGGGTCGCTTTAACAGCGCTAATACATTCTATTGACGGAATTGATGATCTGGATGCCCTGTATCAGAGTAACACAAAAAAAGTGGAGTGTCACTTTAAGAATGGAACGTTGCGGGGTCTAGTTGGTTACAATGTTGACGTTTGTAGTTATAATATTGCAGTTTCTTTTTTTTTTTCTTCATAATATTGCAGTTTCTAGTTTATTACAACATTACAGTTTGTAGTTACAATGTTGCAGTTTATAGTTACAATATTAAAGTTTGTTGTTAAAATATTTAAGTTTCTAGTTACAATATTGCGGGTTTTAGATTATTATAATGTGTAGTTACAATATTGCAGTTTCTATTACAATATTGCAGTTTCTATTACAATATTGCAGTTTCTAGTTACATTATTGCAGTTTCTATTACAATATTGCAGTTTCTATTACAATATTGAAGTTTCTATTACAATATTGCAGTTTCTATTACAATATTGCAGTTTATATTACAATATTGCAGTTTCTAGTTTGTTACATGGTTGCAATTTGTAGTTCCAATGTTGCAGAGTTCAGGGGGGTCTTACCGTTTGTGTGGCCTCTCCTTGAGGGACATGAATCCGATCTCCCGACAATAAGTGACCTGTCCAGGTGTCCTCCTCCTATACAACTGAAGAATGTCGCCAGCAGTAGCAGTAGCCCCGAGTGTCCCGATCAGCAGTGGGAATAATGTTGAGGATAAAGATCCGGCTGAGGAATCCAAGGAACACACACCATCAACAACTGCGGAGAGTCAGATGAAGACATGGGGGCTCCTGTGACAGCAGCTGGTCCAGGGGGTGGGGGGGACACAGCTGAGGGGGGGTGCAGAGAGCTGTTGGGGTCACCTCTGTCCACACATACACATCCAAGGGGCGCACTCCTTCCGATGTAATCCTCCTCAGTACACACACAGCCTGGAGGACAGATGTGCTCCGATCCACATGAAGAACACTGAGTGCCAAGGCACAGAGCGGTGGGGATGGATTTATAGTCTCCCTGCACGTCACGTGCTCCAGAAGGGGGGCCCGCCTGCGCTGATTGGCTGAGCACACTTCGGAATATCTCTTAGGTGAAGTCAGATCTAATATCACTTTGCTGTGGATGCTGCAAAGGATTCCCCTCCCTGACCCCTCAGTCTGCTTCCAGGGACAGTCCCAGCATTTCCATAGGGAAGAGGCACATCAACCCTCCTCCACTCTATGGACTCACATTCTTTATCAAGTACTAAAGGGTTAAAGTCACCCTATAGGAACTAATAGAATGGGCTGGAGGATCTACTATAATACCTAGATTCACAGAGAGTTACGCCGGCGTATCAGTAGATACGCCGTCGTAACTCTAAATCTACGCCGTCGCAAATTTAAGCGTATTCTGGAAACCAGATACGCTTAAATTAGGCTAAGATACGAGCGGCGTAAGTCTCCTACGCCGTCGTATCTTAGGGTGCATATTTACGCTGGCCGCTAGGTGGCGCTTCCGTTGAGTTCGGCGTAGAATATGCAAATGACTAGATACGCCGATTCAGGAATATACGTGCGTCCGTCACAATTAGTAACGCCATTTACGTTAGAGATACGCCGGCGTAAAGATAAAGATGTTCCCTAGGTGGCGCAGCCCATGCAAGGTATGGACGTCGGAACAGGCCTATCTTTTTACGTTGTTTGCGTAAGTCGTACGCGAATAGGGCTGGACGTAATTTACGTTCACGTCGGAACGGCGTACTTTGGAGCAATGCACACTGGGATATGTCCACGGACGGCGCATGCGCCGTTCGTAAAAAAAACGTCAATCACGTCGGGTCACGAGTAATTTACATAAAACACGCCCCCCTCATCCTCATTTGAATTAGGCGTGCTTACGCCGGACCATTTACGCTACGCCGCCTTAACTTAGGAGGCAAGTGCTTTGTGAATACAGCACTTGCCTTTCTGACTTACGGCGGCGTAGCGTATATGCGATACGCTACGCCGCCTCAAAAGTGAGCCGCCCTACCTGAATCCAGCTATAAATGTCTCTGTTGGATTGGGACTTTAAGGTGGCATCACACTCTTTACAAAAAAGTGTATTCAAGTATTTATTAATAAATCCCAAACCAAAAATGTGATATACAGTAAAACCTTGGTTTGAGAGTAACTTGGTTTGAGAGCGTTTTGTAAGACAAGCAACAACTAAAAAAAAAATTGCCTTGATATACAAGTGATGTCTTGATATAAGAGTAGCGTCATGTCACAACTGAATATAAAGAGAAGAGAGGAGCCTCTAAGAGTCGGTTCACACAGCAGCGGCACGACTTCGGGGGCGACTCTGCAAGTCGTCCTGAGGACGACTTCAGAGGCGATTTGCAAAACGACTTCTGTATAGAAGTCAATGCAGGTCGCCCCAAGTCGCCCCCGAAGTCCTACAGGAACCTATTTCTAAGTCGGAGCGACTTGCGTCGCTCCTATTAGAACGGTTCCATTGCATTGAATGGGACGCGACACGTCAGGCGGCTGAGCCGCCTGTCGTGTCGCCCCAGTGTGAACCAGGTCTTAGTGTAGCAATATGATTACATTTAATGAAGGTACAACATTTAGCAAATTATTGCTACACTTAGAGGCGCCTCTCTTCTCTTTTATACTCTGTGGGCCAGATTCCCGTCGGTCGTATCTATGCGCCTGATTCATAGAATCAGGTTACGCATAGATATCCCTAAGATCCGACAGGTGTAAGTGACTTACACCGTCGGATCTTAGGCTGCAATTCCAGGCCGGCCGCTAGGTGGCGTTTCGTTTTTTTTACGCAACGAATATGCAAATGAGGATTTCCGCCGATTCAGAAACGAACGAACGACTGCCCGGCGCATTTTTTTTACGTCGTTTGCGTTCGGCTTTTTTCGGCGTATAGTTACCCCTGCTTTGTGAGGGGTATCCTATGTTAAGTATGGCCGTCGTTCCCGCGCCGAGTTTTGAAATTTTACGTCGTTTGCGAAAGTCGATTCAGAAAAGAGCTGGACGTAAGTTACGCTCATGTCGAAACCAATGACGTCCTTGCGACGTCATTTGGAGCAATGCACGCTGGGAAAGTTTACGGACAGCGCATGTGCCGTCCGTTCGGCGCGGGGGGGGCGGCTGATTTAAATTTTACACACCCCCTAGCCGCGGAATGTGAAATCCGCCAGGGAATTTACGATACGCCGCCGCAACTTTAGAGGCAAGTGCTTTCTGAATAAAGCACTTGCCTCAAAAACTTGCGGCGGCGTAACGTAAATCTGATAGGTTACGCGGATCTAAAGTTCCGCTGACCTATCTGAATCTGGCCCACTATCTCCTGCTGGATTTTGCTTCTAATCCCCTTGGAGTTTTCCATTTGTGGATGAACATTTTATGGTTACACAACCAATCACATTCCTATAATCTTTTTATATGGACTATAAACTGAAGGTTAAAATAAAGGAAAGAAAGCCAAAAAAAGAAAGAGAACAAATGTAACCAACACAACTAAGAATTGGTAAGCTGCAATATAATAAATGTTTGCCTTTAGGTTTATGGCTCCATGCTCACTAGCTTAAAAAAATACAGTGCTCCTGGGAGAAAAAAAAGCACAAATTTAGAGATTTTTTTTTTGTACTGGCATTTAGGAGCGTTTAGTTGAATAATGTATGTGATCTTGCAACTATTCCTTAACCACTTCCCGCCCGGTCAATAGTCAATTGACGTCCGGGAAGTGGTTGTGAAATCCTGACTGGACGTCTATTGACGTCCTGCAGGATTTCATGCTGGCGCGCGCCCGTGGGGGCGCACAGCGCAGCAATCGGTGATGCGGGGTGTCAGTCTGACACCCTGCAACTCCGATCTCAGAGGCGGAGGCTCTTTACCACGTGATCAGCCGTGTCCAACCACGGCTGATCAGGATGTAAACAGGAAGAGCCGTTGATCGGTGGCTCTCCTGACAGGGGGGGTTTGCGCTGATTGTTTATCAGCGCAGCCTCCCCCCCTCGGATGCCAACACTGGACCACCAGGGAGTACTCACCGATGCTCAATAGAGCAAAAAAAAAAAAAACACCAAAAAAAATAAATAAACACAATCAATGCCAATCAGTGCCCACAAATGGGCACTGACTGGCAACATGGGCACTGGCTGGAATGATGCCCAGCAATGCCATGAGTGCCCGCCCTCAGTGTCCATCAGTACCTCCTCTTAGTGCCCATCTATGCCCAGTGCCCACATATCAGGTTCCATCTGTGCCACCCATAAGTACCCATCAGTGCCACCCATGAGTGCCCATCAGTGCCACCTATGATTGCCCATCAGTGCCGCCTATGAGTGCCCATCAGTGCAGCATACCAGCGCCGCCTATCAGTGCCATCAGTGCCGCCTATCAGTGCCCATCAGTGCCACCTCATCGGTGCCCATCAGTGCTGCCATATCAGTGCCCATAATTGAAGAAGAAAACTTACTTATTTACAAAAAAAATAACAGAAAAAAATAAAAAACATTTTTTTTTCAAAAATGTCGGTCTTTTTTTAGTTGTTGCTCAAAAAATAAAAATCGTAGAGGTGATCAAATACCACCAAAAGAACGCTCTATTTGTGGGGAAAAAATGCTAAAAATTTCATTTGGGTACAGTGTAGCATGATCGCGCAATTGTCATTCAAATTGCGACAGCGCTGAAAGCTGAAAATTGGCTTGGGCAGGAAGGTGCGTAAGTGCCTGGTATGGAAGTGGTTAAAGAGGAAGTAAACCCTAATCGTTTTACTTCCTCTTTTGCTCCCTCCAAATTAAAAGCATAATGGGCTAGTATGCATCGCATACTAGCCCATTATGTGACACTTACCTGCAAACAAATCCAGCGATGTCCCCTGTGCAGGCTGCGTCCATCTTCTCGCCCCTCTTCCTCCCGGGGGACGCAGACTCCGGCTCTGTGACTTGTCGGAGCATGCACGCGGGAGCTGTCAGTATTGGTATGCGCTAGGGAAGAAACGGCACAGAGGTCAGTTTCTTCACAGCGCATGCGCCGATTACATCATCGGCGCACAAGTGAAATATCTCCTAAACGGCGCACATTTAGGAGATATTTCACTACTTATAGATAAGCCTTATTCTGGGCTTACCTATAGGTATAAGTCAGGAGGGAGGGTTTACAACCACTTTAAAGGGTTTTAAAGGTAAACAATGTGTTCTCCTAAATATCTTCCTTTACCTTAGTGCAGTCCTCCTTCACTTACCTCATCCTTCCATTTTGCTTTTAAATGTCCTTATTTCTTCTGAGAAATCCTCACTTCCTGTTCTTCTGTCTGTAGCTCCACACAGTAATGTGAGACTTCCTCCCTGGTGTGGAGTGTCATGCTCGCCCCCTCCCTTGGACTACAGGAGAGTCAGGACGCCCACTTACACACAGCTCCTTTCTCTATCGGCAACGTAGAGAGCGTCCTGACTTTCCTGCAGTCCAAGGCAGGGGGCAAGCACGACACTCCACACCAGGAAGAAAGCCTTGCATTACTGTGTGGAGTTACAGACAGAAGAACAGGAAGTGAGGATTTCTCAGAAGAAATAAGGACATTTAAAAGCAAAATGGAAGGATGAGGTAAGTGAAGGAGGACTGCACTAAGGCAAAGGAAGCTATTTAGGAAACAATTTTTACCTTTACAACCCGTTTAACCTATACATAGATGCCATTCATAACAATGACCATAATAAATAAACAATAATAGTGCTGAGTAAAAATATATTATATATAAAAAGTCCAATGATTGTAGAAAGGTAAGTGTTCCAATATAATCGGTGATAGTCCTTAGATAGATAGCTCCCAGAGAGTCTATACACTGCCACCAACACCTCAGTGCTCACAAAACTCTCACCTCATAACCACAAAACATGAGCCTTGGGACCAATCCAATAGGGGTAAACTGATCCTTCCTCCCGGGGTCCCCTCTGCAATTTCTCAGTTAAAGATCACATCTCATGTGTGGGGGTGAAGTAGACAAACAAGCCTCCAATAGTGTATTAACGTACCACAGACCATTTATTAAAAGATAACATCTGCTTACATGAAAATTACAGTAAAAATCGCTCAAATTGATAAAAACATTGGCGTTTTCCGCTTCTCACATCACTACGCATTACGCCACGTCACGTGACTTCCTCAGGGGGCCTGGATTGGGTGGTCACTCAATTTATTTATATACTAGGGACAGGATAGGAGCGTTTACTGTTTTTTCTGCCAGAAAAAATGCTCTCAAAAATGTGAGACAAAGGTTTTTTTCTGCCTCTAAATGCTGAGCTTTAAAAACGCCTCTAGACTACCTAATGTGCATGGACACATAGGATAACGTTAGTTGCTTCTCATGGGTGCACGCACAAGGTGTACGGGATGTGCCTGGGCACACCCTAATCCAGGGTCAGCAAACTGTCAATCGTGACCTACCTGTCGATCGTATACAGGTGATGGGTGGACCGTGATCTTTTCTTGCCAACCCCCAGAACCTAGACATGAGGGGCAGCGGGGGTGGCATTTACTGGAAGCATCATGTATATTCCTCCGGAGCAGCTGGAATTACGCTTCTCCTTCTCCCCCTCCCACCAGCATTCACCTATTACAGGAGGAAAATACAAGGGATTGGTACCAGTATATGCTGCCCCCACCACCCCTCTTTACTCCGCTCCTCTTCTCCCCTGCCCCCCCCCCCCCAGCTCTGCTGTCTTTCCCTCCACTCCTCTCCTTTCCCACTGGCTGCTATGGTAAGTCCTTTTGGGATGGAGAGCGGCGAGAGGGCTGGTAAATATTCCATTTACAATCCCCTTCCTTTTCTGAATGTACATAGTGAGCGATTGGCACCGTCCACTGCCCTACTGACAACATCCATATTTTAATGCATTCATAAACATACATTTATATGCAGTATCTCACAAAAGTGAGTACACCCCTCAAATGACACTTTGCTACAATGTAAGTAGTGAGTGTACAGCTTGTATAACAGTGTACATTTGCCGTCCCTTCAAAATAACTCAACACACAGCCATGAATGTCTAAACCGCTGGCAACAAAAGTGAGTACACCCCTAAGTGAAAATGTCCAAATTGTGCCCAAAGTGTCTATATTTTGTGTGGCCAGCATTATTTTCCGGCACTGCCTTAACCCTCTTGGGAATGGAGTTCAACAGAGCTTCACAGGTTGCCACTGGAATCCTCTTCCACTCCTCCATCATGACATCACAGAGCTGGTGGATGTTAATCACATCAGATTGGATCAGCAAGCTGGGGGACTGGAGCAGTAGAAATTAGCAAATGTCACATGGGGTTCACAGTGTAGGAGCAACATAGTGGGAGGTGAGTGAGGACTAAAGAGAAAGGGGGATCAGTTGGGGGTTACTACTGAGCAGGGAATCAGCAGAGCTGGGGGTTACTACAGAGCAGGAGACAAGCAGAGCTGGGGGTACTACTGAGCGGTGTATCAGTAGAGCTAGGGGTTACTACTGAGCAGGGGATCAGCAGAGCTGGGGGTTACTAGTGAGCAGGGGATAACTCTAAAAGAAAACAGGGACAGAGGGGCACACCAGCCTTGCAAATTTTTTTAAAAGTAAAATTGCATTTTTACAAAGGAGTGATAACATTAGACAGATAATAAAAAGTCCATTGTTTGCATCATCCAGCAAGATCTGCTGGCCAGTAAACTTAGATGGGATGAATGTCCAAAGAAAACTAACGCGTTTCGAAGGGTGTCCCCTCTTCTTCAGAAGGCTGGTGCGCCCTCTGTCCCTGTCTTCTTTGAGAGTTTCCTCTGGGTTTCCCCTGACCTGAGAGTGGCAACACAGCTGATGCAGTGGTGTGATGTGTGAACATCTTCTTCTCTAATTTACCCTACAACAATCTTTTGAGCGCAGGAACATTTGTTTCTTTTTGAGCAGGGGATCAGCAGAGCTGGGGGTACTACTGAGAGGGGGAACAGCAGAGCTGGAGGTTACTGCTGAGCGGGTGATCAGCAGAGCTGGGGGTTATTACTGAGTGGAGGATCAGCAGAGCTTGGGGTTACTACTGAGCGGAGGATCATCAGAGCTGGGGTTAAAACTGAGCGGGGGGATCAGGAGAGCTGGGAGAATTACTGAGCAGGGAATCTGCTGAATTAGGATACTAATATGCTGGGGATCTGCTGAACGGGGGTACTAATGAGCTGGGGTTCTGCTGAACAGGGGTACTAATGAGTTGGGGATACAAAGAGTATTTTGTAACTCCAATTTGAAAAATTCTCAACAAACAAAATGAAATGGGAGCCGTTCACATACAGTATGAGCGCCTGTAGCTTGAAGGCAGATACTCCAAAAGCAACACAAGTTTCACACTGAAGGCGCTTTTCAGGTGTTTTAGCGGTAAACACAGCACTTGTAAAGTGCCTGAAAAGCTCATCTCGAGCCTCCCAAGTGTAAAAACCTGAGTGCTTTTTACACTGGGGAGGTGTACCTGCAGGACGGGAAAAAAAAGTTCTGCAAGCATCGTCTTTATGGTGGTGCGGGAGCGGTGTATACACTGCTCCTAATCCGCCCCTGCCATTGAAAAAACTGGGCAGCGCTTCCGAAGAGCCTACAAAGCGCTTCGGCAGCGGTTCTTTGTGGTCAAATTTAACCCTTCCCGCTGACGCTAGTGGGGTTAAAGCGCCTTGCTAGCGGCTGAAAAGCGTTGCTATAACAGCGGTTAGCAGTGTGAAAGGGTTCTAGGGGGGGATATGATCAACATGTTCAAATGCATGAGGAGTCCATATAGTAAACTTGGTGTTGAGTAGAGTTGAGCGAAACCGAACTGTAAAGTTCGGTTTCGGTACGGACTTTGGGTTTTTCCCGAACCCGGACCCGAACCCGAATAATTGGAAAAAGTTCGGGTCCGGGTTCGGAGTTCGGGAAAAAAAAATGCGCGGAGGTCCCCGCAAATTCAATAACCAGACCCTTCAGGTCTGGTGTGGATTTTAAGGGGAACTCCACCCCAAATGTAAAAAAAAAATGGCGTGGAGTTCCCCCTAAAATCCACACCAGACCCCTTATCCGAGCACGTTGACCTGGCCGGCCGCAGAAAAGAGGGGGGGACAGAGTGCGGCCTTAGTAAGGAATAAGGCTTTCCCAGTGACGTAGCACAGTGTGCGTCAGAGGGGGACGGGGTCACGTGACGCGTGGCCCGCCTCCCCTATAAAAGAAACGTCAAGCTCCTGAGCGTCATTCGCGGAGCTGTGCTCTGAATGGACGGATCTGCTCATCGCTGGACCAATCGTGGGCGAGAACACCCGTACACCCGTCGTTGGAGAACTCATCCGCCGCGGGATACAAGACAACGAGGGATCAGGGAGCAGCATGGATCGTCTATTTTCACTGCTGGATTTTTATTTGGTTTAATTAATAAAGTATTTTGTTCAACGGTGTGTGTGTGTTTTTTTTTCCAGACAACTATTTTCACTTCCTTCGTGAAATGGTAGGGGTACAGTGTACCCCATTACCATTTCACACAGGGGGGGGGTCAGGATCTGGGGGTCCCCTTTGTTAAAGGGGTCTTCCAGATTCTGATAAGCCTCCCGCCCGCATACCCCCAAAACCACCGGGCAAGGGTTGTGGGGATGAGACCCTTGTCCCCATCAACATGGGGACAAGGTGCTTTGGGGGGCACCCCAAAGCATCCTCCCAATGTTGAGGGCATGTGGCCTGGTGCGGTTCAGGAGAGGGGGGGGGCGTACTCTGTCCCCCCCTCTTTTCTACGGCTGGCCAGGCTAACGTGCTCGGATAAGGGGTCTGGTGTGGATTTTAGGGGGAAATCCACGCCATTTTTTTTTTTAATTCGGGGTGGAGTTCCCCTTAAAATCCACACCAGACCTGAAGGGTCTGGTTATGGATATTTAGGGGGAACCGCACATAATTTTTTTTTTAAATTGACGGCGGGGTTCCCCTTAATATCCATACCTCCGCGCATTTTTTTTTTTTAAAAGTCCGTGTCCCATTGACTACAATGGGGTTCGGAGTTCGGGTTCCCGAACCCAAACTTTTTTTTTAAAGTTCGGGTTCGGACCCGAACATGCAGGTGTCCGCTCAACTCTAGTGTTGAGTTATTCAGTTTAAAGTCATCCCAGAGGACTAGGGGGCACTCTTTACATCTGGAGAAAAAGAGATTTAAAGGGGAGTTCCACCCACAATTTCACTTTTTAAATATAAATACCCCTGTAATGCACAAGCTTAATGTAGTCTAGTAAAGTTAGACTGTAAACTAAGGTCCGTTTTGTTCGGTTGTTAGAGCATTTAGTTAGTTTTATAATCTAGAAATAGATCGTGGCCATCTTAAGTGTGGGCATCATGAAGCCAGACTGTATGACTTCCTGGATTTCAGCCTTGCAGATCTCGCACATGCTCAGTGCTGCACAAGCGATGTAATGGGTTTCAGTCAGGTTTCCATAGCAACGGGAGTGTCAGAGGAAGTTGCCGCCCCTTCTCTATGCAAATAGGCTATTTGCAAGGACTACTGGGATACATGATGCCTATCCCAGAAACCCTTGCGAATAGCCTTGTGACTTAATAGCCTAGGCTAATAAGGAGGAGGAAGTAATGAAAGACTACAAAATAAAGGTATTTACAAGCAACAAAATAAATAAAAATTGTCCATTCTGAACACTATGGCCCCGTCGAGTTCCTCGGACGTGTGTACGGGGCCTATGAGATTAGGGCATGCAGCACAGACAAACATAAAAAAATGGGTGGAACTCCACTTTAATCTCCAAATACGGAAAGGTTTCTTCACAGTAAGAGCTGTGAAAATGTGCAATAGACTCCCTCCAGAGGTGGTTCTGTTCAGCTCAGTAGATTGTTTTAAAAAATAACTGGATTCTTCACAAAATGTAACTGTAACTTTAAGTACGCAATGGGGTTTATTTACTAAAGAAGGAAAGTGCAAAATCACTTCTGCATAGAAACCAATGCGCTTCGAACCCCAGCTTGTTCAATTAAGCTTTGGTAATAAAACCTGGAAGCTCATTGGTTTCTATGCAGAAGTGAACCACCTGATTTAGCATTTTCCAGCTTTAGTAAATAAACCCCATTGTGTACTTAAAAATGGGGTATGCCTGTATACACTGCTCTAATGGCCCGTACACACGATCCGAATATCGGACGAAAACGATCGTCTGATGAAGAAACGTGCGATTTTCGGATCGTGTGTACACTACTTTCGAGAGTCGATCACGACAGTTTATCTGATATTATTAGATCGGACAAGCACGAAAATTTTCCTTGTGCGATGCCAGATCGTTGTCGTCCGAAAATACAATACAAATACATTACAACACATGACATCGCTTCCGATTACTTTTTTCTGTCGTACGTGAATTTTCGTGACTTTAATAACCTATTGAATTTCTATTTGCGACTATTAAGCGGAATAAGTCGTACGATATTCGCACCGTGTGTACGGGGCATAAGGGCGATATCTTTCTCCATTTCTTTGTATGTCTATTCTTATTACACACAACCGTTTTTCATGTCATGGAAAAAAAAAAACGTTTTTCTCGACGTGATTCCTCTCAAGCCTGCCTTGCCTACACACGATCGTGAAAAAAAATGCTCGAGCAAAGCGCGGTGACGTACAACGGCACTATAAAGGGGAAGTTCCATTCGAATGGCACCACCTGCTTTTGCTGATTTTGTGTTACCGCGTGTTAGTAAAAGTTTGGTGAGAGACGATTCGCGCTTTTCACTCTTCGTGTTTTTCAGTCTGTTACAGCGTGACGAATGTGCTATCTCCATTACGAACGGTAGTTTTACCAGAACGAGCGCTCCCGTCTCATAACTTGCTTCTGAGCATGCACGTTTTTTTCCCGTCGTTAAAGCGTACACACATCTGTTTTTCACGACGGGAAAAACGCAGAGAAAAAATAGAGCAGGTTCTAAATTTTTAACGCCCATTTTTCTCGTCGCTAAAAATGCTCTGGAGCCCACACACGATCGTTTTTAATGACCAATTTAAAAAATTACATTTTTCACGTCATGAAAAACGGCCGTGTGTACGCGGCTTTATACTTTGTACAATGTTTCATTTTTATCTTGTTTATGTGCAATTGCACTCATTTATTATGAGTGACGGTCTGTCATTTTCTAATTTTGGTAATAAAAATATATTCAACCTTAAAGTTGATCCAGGGAATATCCGATTGCTTCTCGGGGGATCAGGAAGGAATTTTTCCCCTCTGGAGCAAATTGGGTCATGCTTTATAGTTTTTTTTTGCCTTCCTCTGGATCATCTGTGGGAATAGGATTGTATATACTGTATGGAGGTTTTCTATTTGTGTGTGTTTTTTTTCCCTCTGTGGGTTGAACTGGATGTGTCTTTTTTTCTAGATTAGCTATGTAATGAATATAGAGGGGCATTTGTTTGTGTATTTCTTATCTGCCTGAAGTTAAACATTTAGGGCCAGATCCACGAAGCGCGACGCTTCTTTACGGCCGGCGTAGTGTATCTCAGTTACACTACGCCGCAGTAACTTACAGCGTATTTCCCGTATTTTCAAAGAATTTGCGCCATAAGTTACGGCGGCGTAGTGTAACTGTGTCGGCGTAAGGGCGCGCAATTCAAATGGATGAGATGGGGGCGTGTTTTATGGTAATACGTCTTGACCCGACGTAAATTAAGTTTTTCTGAACGGCGCATGCGCCGTCCGTGGGGGTATCCCAGTGCGCATGCTCAAAATTAACCCACAACAAGCCAATGCTTACGACGTGAACGTCATTCTACGCAAAGCACTATTCACGAACGACTTAAAATTTTCAAAATTCGACGCGGGAACGACGTCCATACTTAACATAGGATACGCCTCATATAGCAGGGGTAACTATGCCGAAAAAAGCCTTACGGAAATTACGTAAAAAAATGCGCCGGCCGGACGTACGTTCGTGGATCGCCGTATCTAGCTAATTTGCATACTCGACGCGGAAATCGACGTACGCCAGTCGGATCTAGCCCAGCTTTAGGCGTATCTTGTTTTGTGGATACAAAACAAAGATACGCCCGAGCAAACTAGAAGTTACGCTGCGTATCAATAGATACGCCAGCGTAAACGCTTCGTGGATCTGGCCCTTAGAATACTAACAAATTGATTATATTGGATTCTTTTTATGTGGGTTTGTAGTGTTCCCAGGTTCTCTTTACAGTGAATGTTAAGCTTGGATATTTCCAATTGTCATCAGCTATGAAATAGTTTCTCAGAGCTATAGGGTTAATGGTTGGGTGAGTTTGTGGATGCGGCTCATTTTCATAGAGTGCTGCTGTATTTCTGACAAGCACTAATGCTTCCTGCAATAGCAATGATAAAATAAATATTTTCCCTGACACAATGCAAATCAGCCTGTTTGCACAGAAAATGCCTTGGCTGTACAAGTGATGGGGCGCCCTGTGTACTGCGCAATTACCTGTCTGCTTTCTGATTTTTAACTCTCGCTTTCCTGTGCTTGGCTAACCATGTCAATGTGTATAACCACTTGCTTACTGGGCACATATACCCCCCTTCTGCCCAGGCAAAATTTCAGTTTCCGGCACTGCGTCGCTTTAAATGACAATTGCGCGGTCGTGCGACGTGGCTCCCAAACAAAATTGACGTCCTTTTTCCCCCACAAATAGAACTTTCTTTTGGTGGTATTTGATCACCTCTGCGGTTTTTAGTTTTTGCGCTATAAACAAAAAAAGAGCGATTCAATATTTTTTACTTGTTGCTATAATAAATATCCCATTTTTTAAAAAAGAAAATTCATTTTTTTTCTCAGTTTAGGCCGATACGTATTCTTCTACATATTTTTGGTAAAAAAAATAAAAAAATTGCAATAATCGACTGGTTTGTGCAAAAGTTATAGCGCCTACAAAACAGGGGACAGAATTATTTGTTTTACTAGTAATGGCGGCGATCTGCGATTTTTATTGGGACTGCGACATTATGGCGGACACATCGGACACTTTTGACACATTTTTGGCACCATTCACATTTATACAGCGATCAGTGCTATAAATATGCACTAATTACTGTATAAATGTGACTGGCAGGGAAGGGGTTAACACTAGGGGGTGAGGAAGGGGTAAATGTGTAGCCTAGTGAGTGTTCTAACTGTGGGGGAAGGGGGGTGACTGGGGGAGGTGACCGATCTGTGTCCCTATGTACAAGAGACACAGATCAGTCTCCTCTCTCCCTGACAGGACGTGGATCTGTGTGTGTAAACACACATCTGTGTCCCTATGTATCTGTGTGTGTAAACACAGAGATCCACGTCCTGTCAGGGAGAGAGGAGACCGATGCTGTGTCCCTTCTACATAGGGACACAGATCGGTCACCTCCCCCAGTCAGTCCCCTCCCCCTATGGAGATGATCGCCATGCGCCGGATGGGAGGCATAGAGATGACTAGTGACCAGATGGTCACCAGTCATCTCTATGATAGATAATGTCCTTCGCGCTATTGTGAGTAATAAGTGAATATCTCAAATACAAAAAGTGAAAATGCAGCAAAAACTAGCAGTGTTTACAATACACCAAAATAGAATATATAAGAAAAAGGTTCTTGTGCATAATCTATACACGCATAAATGGTACTGCAATGAAGTGAATCAAACAATAACAGTGATAAGTAATGATACAAAATGTGTAAAACACCAAAAAAATAGTCCATATATATAAAAGGCAGTGTACTGCCAAAGAGAAGAACAGAAAAAATAGAAAAAATATAGAAAAAATTGAAAAAATATTTTACTAAATGCCCATCGATCTGTGTACAAAAATGAATGAATAAGTGGTCTGATCCCCAGCGTGTCTGGTCTCTCAGAACTCTCACCTCATATATGTATAAATTCAGCAACAAGGAAATCCATAAAGAGCTTCACCTCCATAAACCAAACGGTATTCCCACTTTATACTCTTCCAGAGAGGAAGAAGAGAAGCTGTCTTCAGAACTCCACCAGATCGGTTCAGCAAGCAGCAGGTCACAGCAGCATCTTCCCTGCGGCCATCAGATCACGTCCGCGGTCCAGCAAGCAATACGCCTTGTCAGCAGTCGGCAGGAAGTCAGAAAGATACCAGTGGAAGTGTATAAAGTGGGAATACCGTTTGGTTTATGGAGGTGAAGCTCTTTATGGATTTCCTTGTTGCTGAATTTATACATATATGAGGTGAGAGTTCTGAGAGACCAGACACGCTGGTGATCAGACCACTTATTCATTCATTTTTGCACACAGATCGATGGACATTTAGTAAAATATTTTTTCTATTTTTCCTATATTTTTTCAATTTTTTCTGTTCTCCTCTTTGGCAGTACACTGCCTTTTATATATATGGACTATTTTTTTGGTGTTTTACACATTTTGTTTCATTACTTATCACTGTTATTGTTTGATTCACTTCATTGCACTACCATTTATGCGTGTATAGATTATGCGCGAGAAACTTTTTCTTATCCTGTCATCTCTATGACCGTCGGAGGCCCGGGCGCGATGTGATGACGTCACACCCGGGTACCTGTGAGTAAACAAACCGCAATTGCGGCTAGTAAGAATGAGATCTGTGAATTTTTTTTCACAATCTTATTCTTTCCAGCCTGGAGGTGAGATGTGGGGTCTTATTGACCACATATCTCTCCTTAAATAGGACCTGTCACACACTATTCCTATTACAAGGGATGTTTATATTCCTTGTAATAGGAATAAAAGCGATTGAAATTTTTTTTTAAAAAAAAGTGTGAAAAATAAATAAATAAGTAAAATAAAAAATAAATAAATAATAATAAAAAAATTAAAACGCCCCTGTCCCCGGTAGCTCACGCTCAGAAGCGAACGCACACGTAAGTCCCGCCCACGTTTGTAAACGTCATTCAAACCACACATGTGAGATGTCCCCGCGTGCGTTAGAGTGTGTGCAACAATTCTAGCACTAGACCTCCTCTGTAACTCTAAACTGGTAACCTGTAAAAAATTTAAAGCGTCGCCTATGGAGATTTTTAAGTAACGAAGTTTGGCGCCATTCCATGAGTGTGCGCAATTTTAAAGCGTGACATGTTAGGTTTCTATTTACTCGGAGTAACATCATCTTTCATATTTTACAAAAAAATTGGGCTAACTTTACTGTTTTGTTATTTTTTAGTTCATGAAACCATTTTTTTTTCCAAAAAAAAGGCGTTTGAAAAATTATTGCGCAAATACCGGGCAAGATAAAAAGTTGCAATGACCGCCATTTTATTCCCTAGGGTGTCTGCTAAAAAAACATATATAATTTTTGGGGGTTCTGAGTAATTTTCTAGCAAAAGAATGATGGTTTGTACATGTAGGAGAGAAGTGCTAGAATAGGCCCGGTATGGAGGTGGGTATTAAAGCCCGGTATTGAAGTGGTTAATTGGGGCTAAATCAGCCTCTGTTCCGGCTATGGCTGTGCCTGGAGGGATTTCCCTTTGTTTGCCTGTAGGTGGCAGTACCACCACAGGCCAATGTTGGAACTAAGGCAAGCCTTGGTGTATTGGGTGTCTTTCCTCGGGAACAGCCCAGTGGGAGTGGTCTCCCCTCTGGGCATGCTGGGGATGCATACTTAAGGGGCAGATACCATTTTTTCGGGGCTCTTCCACCTCGTGGCCCTCCTGGCGCGAGGTACGTGTCGTGTGATTTTTAGCCTCGGGACCATGCTGGCCCGAGGCTGCATTTCGGCCTGGTAGGCCCAGTTACCCTGACTAGGGCCTACACCATGGAGGTGATCCTGTGCTGTCTGTCCTGCGGGAGGAAGCCACTCAATGGAGGAAGCCAGGGAAGGACCTGTCCCGGAAAGGACCGAGCGTAAAGCTGGTACTTTGGGAGAGGCCTGGTAACCTATTGAAGGATGCACCGTAGCCTACAATACCTTACAGTGTCCCGTGTCGGCTTAACGGTTCTATAACTGTAAGGCTGGATCTCCGGGTACCAAATCCTGTGGCAGAGGATTCCGGAATCCCTCATCTGAACTTGCAACCAGTCTGTGGCAGAGATTATTCTTGTCCGTGCATTATCCCGGCTGCTAGGCCAGGTGAGAGGGGCCTATCCGCTGAGAAATACCCGAAATTTGGATTTACTAAACCAAATGACCAAGAGAAGAGATAAGGGGGGAGACTTAAGAACTGGTGCACACAGAATCTGGTGCAGCTGTGCATTGTAGCCAATTGGCTTCGAACTTTAGCTTGTTTAAATTTCATAGGTGTGCGCACAGGGTGTGCCAGGTGTGCCTGGGCACACCCTAATTACCCTGTGCAGATTCCCCCTGCTTTTTGGCTGCAGAGAAATGGAATCTCAGTCCTCAGTTCCTTTTTCTGTCTCAAAAGTGAAACATCAGGGGTCTGTTTAGACCCCTGATATTTAACCAAAGACCCTCAATGGGGCTCCTAAAAATACTGTAAAAAAATAAAATGAAAATTATTGTAAAAAACAATAAAAAATAAAAATGTAAAAATAATAAAAATAAACTACTGACACCGATCTCTACCCTACTGACACCGTCCACTGCTCTACTGGCTCCAACTTCTGCCCTACTGGAATTGTCTACTGCTCTATTGACACTGCCATCGTCCATTGCCCTACCGCTATATATATATATACACACATACATGTGTGATTGAGCTTTGGGGTGCACACCCTAATGCAATAAGCTGCACACACCTATGTTAAATATGCTTTGACAATAAAACATCGAAGCTGATAGATTACTATGCACAGCTGCACCAAATTATGTGTGAACCAGTTTTAGTAAATCTCCCCCTAATTGTCATGGTATACACATGTGCATGCATGAATGTACATGCACATACTGTTTTTGGTTCCTGAACCTACTTACCAGATTATTTACTGATGTTCCATGTAAATAGTGCCGTTCTACTGCAGTTAGCAGTGTGCATTAAAGTGGTTGTAAACCCTTACAGATCACTTTATACTACAGGTAAGCCTATAATAAGGCTTACCTGTAGCTACCCAGGATATCTCCTAAACCTGTACAGTTTAGGAGATATCCTCTGTCCCCTGCATGTGCCGATTTCATCGGCACATGCGCACTGGGGAAAACTGAAGCAACGGCTTCAGTGACCGTGCCATTACCTGGCGGTGACGTCATCGCGGCTCCAGCCAATCACAGCGACGGAGCCGCGATACTCGTAAGTAACCCCCGGGAGAGACGTAGCCGCCAGAGGGGGAATGAGGACCGCTGTGGGGGCTTCGATGTAAGGTAAGTAATTCATAATGAGCTAGTATGCTATGCATAAAGTGACAGTGCTTTTGCGCTACTAAAGATCTTCAATGTAAAAAACCCTAAACAAAATTGTGTAACAATAGGTGCTGCAAAACCTAAAGTGTTTACAGTACACAAAATAAGTAAATGCAATAAAGTGGAGTTCTGCGCACTCTAACACGTAGACGCGGTGAAAGAAAATGAAAAATAAATATATAAAAGTACCAGTCTGTAAAGACGTGAAAGAGAGCACAAATAGGCTCAAAATATCAAATACAAAAAATTAAAATACATAAAATGTTCAAACTTCAAGGTAAAATAAATGACAATCCAATAAGGGTCACCAAGATATAACCGTGATAGATGACCAAAGTGGTATGAAAAATATGTGTGAATAATAAAAATCAAGTGCTAATGTTCATATAAGCTGCCAGAGAGATGTCACTAATGTGTTCTCAAAACAGTCCAATAAAAATGTTGCCAGACGGGTGTAGTAATCCCTCCCCGGGCTCCCGGGACTCTTACCTCCGCGTGGATAATAAAATGCTATGCATACTGATGTGTCAAGGGAGGGTTCGAGTAAATTAAATAGGGGTGAGCCAAGTCAAACAGAGTAGATCCCAAAACAAACCAGCGGCTCCTTCGGGGGTAATGCTACACTAATTTCATGTTACTGCGTGTTAAGTAAAAGTTTGGTGAGAGACGATTCACGCTTTTCAGTCTGTTACAGCGTGACAAATGTGCTATCTTTATTACGAACGCTACTTTTACCGAAGGTGCGCTCCCGTCTCATACTTTATTCTAAGCATGCGCGGGTTTCTAAACATACACACGAACGTGTTTCTCATCGAAAACCAGCCCGACGAGGAACACGACAAGGAAATTGAGACTCCCGTTGAGGAAAAAGAGAACTTGTTCTCTTTTTTCCTCGAGTTCCTCGATAGTTTTCTTGATGAAAAGCATACACACGACCGTTTTCCTCTGCAAAAAAGCTATGCCACCAAGTTTCTTGATGGATTCTGTCGAGGAAAACGGTCGTGTGTACGAGGCCTCAGACCTTCATACTGAATCAGGCTTTTACAGATAGTTCCTTGGCTTTATTATGACTGCCTGACAAGAAGAAGGCTCATTTTCTACCCGAATATAACGCAACTGAACTGAACCCAGGCAGAAATATAATTTGGGCAAATGTTTCTTCTTTCTGAGGATTTCTGAACATGGCATCAGTGTTAGATGGATAGATTGTCTTCCCTTATCTCTTTAAAGCAGATGTCTGCCTAAAAAATAAAATATTAAAAGCCAACAGCTACAAATACAGCAGCTGCTGACTATTAATACATGAACACTTACCTGTCCAGGGTGCCCGCGATGTCGGTAGCCGAAGCCGAGCAATCGTTCGGCTCTCGGCTGTCCCCGCCGCCATACTCGGTGAGGGAATCAGGAAGTAAAGCGTTGCGGCTTCACTTCCCAGTTCCCTACTGCACATGCGCGAGTCGCGCAGCGCGTCCTTACTGGTCCCGCTGTCTTCTGGGACCAGTGCGTTTCCCAGAAGACAGCTGGGGGAAGGGGCGTGACTCCTGCGGGAGTCTATGCCCGGAAGTGGGTGCAAATACCTGTATTATACAGGTATCTGCACCCCCTTCCCCCTGAAAGGTGCCAAATGAGACACCGGAGGGGGGGGGGGGGCGAGTCCCGAAAAGTGGAGGTTCACTTTCTGTGTGGACCTCCACCTTAACTGCTTGCCGACAACTGCAGCAGTTATACGGCGGCAGGTCGGCTCTGCTCGGCGAGATCACGTAGATCTACGTCATCTCGCCCAGCAGCCAATAGGGGCGCCCCCAGCTCGCCCCTGACGCCAACGCGCGTGCCCGGCGGGCGCGATCACCGTCGGGCACCCGCGATCGCTCGTTACAGAGCGAGAACCAGGAGCTGTGTGTGTAAACACACAGCTCCCGATCCTGTCAGGGGGTGAAATGCCTGATTGTCTGTTCCTACAATGTATGAACAGCGATCAGTCATTTCCCCAAGTCAGTCCACCCCCCCTACAGTTAGAACACACCCAGGGAACATACTTAACCCCTTCCCCGCCCCCTAGTGTTAACCCCTTCACTGCCAGTGGCATTTTTATAGTAATCCAATGCATTTTTATAGCACTGATCGCTATAAAAATGCCAATGGTCCCAAAAATGTGTCAAAAGTGTCCGAAGTGTCCGCCATAATGTCGCAGTACCGATAAAAATTGCTGATCGCCGCCATTACTAGTAAAAAAAAAATATTAATAAAAATGCCATAAAACTATCCCATTTTTTGTAAACGCTATAACCAATCAATAAACGCTTATGGCGATTTTTTTTAACGAAAAATATGTAGAAGAATACGTATCGGCCTAAACTGAGGGAAAAAAAGTTTTTTTATATATTTTTGGGGGATATTTATTATAGCAAAAAGTAAAAAATATTATTTGTTTTCAAAATTGTTGCTCTATTTTTGTTTATAGCGCAAAAACTAAAAACCGCAGAGGTGATTAAATACCACCAAAAGTAATCTCTATTTGTTGGAAAAAAAGGACGCCAATTTTGTTTGGGAGCCACATCGCACGACCGCGCAATTGTCAGTTAAAGCGACGCAGTGCCGAATGGCAAATAGTGGCCTGGTCTTTGACCAGCAATATGGTCCGGGCTGAAGTGGTTAACCTGCCTAGCGATAATCCCAGAGTCTGGCTCGGGGTGAATTTTACATACCAAAAGCGGTAACCCCATTCGGGATCGCATTGCAGGATACAGGGGAAATTACTTACCTTGTCCCTGGATCCTGCGATGTGTCCTCGCTGTGTGTGCGAGGTGTCATCTCGCTCGATTCACACACTTTTGACGGCCGAGTGCCGCCGAGCTCCGTTCCCGAGCAGCGCAAAACACGGGGGCCGAGTTTGGCGACAAATTAAAAAAAGTAAAAACACAGTATAGATACAGTACACTATAATCTTATAGATTACAGTACTGTATCAAATAATTACACACCCCCTTGTCCCTAGGGGTCTGTCCAGTGCCCTGCATGCAGTTTTATATAATAAAAACTGTTCTTTCTGCCTGCAAACTGTAGATTGTCCATAGCAACCAAAAGTGTCCCTTTATGTCAAAAGTGGTATTAGAACAGCGATAATAAATTATAATCACTTGCAGAATTCAGCGATAGCGATTTGTGGGGAAATTCGTCATCAAACACTGAAAGTAATGACAGCGACAATTCTGCAACTGAGCAAATTTCAGTGTTTTTGATTTGATTACATTATTGAATAATTTTTATTATAATTACATTATTATTTGTTATAATTATTTATAGTTATTTATTATATTATAATTTATCATTTTGTGTTTCAAACTTTATCATACCCGGGATGTCTACTAGACTCTTGTTTGGACAGATTTAAGTGAGTTATTCCTAAGAATTACGGGCCAGATTCACGTAGAAGTACGGCGGCGTAACGTATCGTAGATACGTTACACCGCCGCAAGTTTTCATCGCAAGTGCCTAATTCACAGAGCACTTGCAATGATAAGCCTGCCTAATTTAAATTAGGCGCGCTCCCGCGCCGGACCTACTGCGCATGCGCACTTTTGAATTTCCCGCCGTGCTTTGCGCGAAGTGACGTCATTTTTTCGAACGGCGACGTGCGTAGCGTACTTTCGTATTCCCGGACGTCTTACGCAAGAATTTTTTTTTTGAATTTCGACGCGGGAACGACGGCCATACTTTAACATGGGCTGTGTAAAGTTAGGTCAGCTAAAACGACTAACTTTGCGACGGGAAACTAGACTAGCAGCGACGTAGCGAACGCGAAAAACCGTTGTGGATCGCCGTAACTACTAATTTGCATACCCGACGCTGGTTTACGACACAAACTCCCCCCAGCAGCGGCCGAGGTATTGCATCCTAAGATCCGACAGTGTAAAACAATTACACCTGTCGGATCTTAGAGCTATCTATGCGTAACTGATTCTATGAATCAGTCGCATAGTTAGGAAGCCCCTAAAACAGAGATACGATGGCGTATCAGGAGATACGCCGTCGTATCTCTTTTGTGAGTCTGGCCCTACAGGCCTACAATATAAAACGCCAAATTTCCATGCAAAATAATTGTACCGCTTTCAGCACCAAAAATCTGAAAGAATCATACCGCCAGGGAGGTTAAAGTACAGTAAAACCTTGGTTTGAGAGTAACTTGGTTTGAGAGCGTTTTGCAAGACAAGCAAAATGTTTTATTAAATTTTGCCTTGATATACAAGCGATGTCTTGATATAAGAGTAGCATCATATCACAACTGAGTATAAAAAAGAAAAAAGTGTAGCAATATGGTTATATTTAATGAAGGTACAACATTTAGCAACTTATTGCTACACTTAGAGGTGCCTCTCTTCTATTATATACCCTGTAAAAAAATGCTTTGATATACAAGTGCTTTGGATTACAAGCATGTTTCTGGAATGAATTATGCTTGCAAACCAAGGTTTTACTGTATGTCTGAAAGCATATTTTTTTCTAGTTTTGGCTCGATAAGGTAATGGTTAAAACCCCTGTGATGTCTGTGACCCATTGGGGAGAATTGCCTTCACATTGGAAGATTTCACCTCCATTCCTATTTCAGTGATAATAAAAATTTTGGGGATTCACATAACTTTTTGTCTCAGAGACAATGGTCACCAAACACCTCCAGACAGCAATACAATATACAATACAATATGTCAACTCCCTTCTCATTGCCTTACCTTTAAACAGGCTACCCCCCTGCTGCTGCAAGGCTCATCCACCTTACTAACCGCTCAGTGTCTGCTACCCCTCTCTGCCAATCCCTTCACTGACTGCCACTCACCCAACAAATTTAATTCAAAATACTAACGATATTTCTTGTTAAAAAAAAAAAATACTAACAATAACTTACAAAGCCATCCACATCACTAACCTGGTCTCAAAATACCAATGTAATCGTTCTCTTCGTTTCTCCCAAGAGCTCCTGATCTCTAGCTCCCTTGTCACCTCCTCCCATTCTCACCTCCAGGACTTTTCATGAGCCTCACCTATCCTATGGAGCTCCCTATCCCAATCTGTCCGATTATCTTCTACTCTGTTTGCTCTGCTTGACTCTCCCTCCTAGATTGTAAGCCAAAACGAGCAGGGCCCCCCCACGTCCATCGCCGCCTCCACTATCCATGTGTCCAGTCCCTTTCAGGACACTGGCGCATTAATTCCAAAGCGGAGAGGCTTTTTTTTTTTTAAACACCGATTAGAGCCAGAGGCTCTAATACAGGGTGTCCAAAGTTTTTTCAAAGAGGGCCAGATTTCATGAAGTGAACATGCGTGAGGGCCGACTATTTTACCTAACTTTCTTTGAACCATTAAAATGAAATGCAAATTAAATATTTTATACTAAGTTTATTGCACAGTGCCTGTGATTGGCTTTGCACGCTGTCAGCTTCATAGCGGCTCTGGCAAATAGACTTGTGAACACGCCCAGCTACACATTCTAACAATAAAAGCAGCGCCCGGGATTTGTCATGCTGAAGATGTATCAAAAAATAAATAAAAAATAACACGTGGATATACTTGGGGGGCCACATTAGAATGTATATGTAAATCCCAAATGGGGGCCACATCAAACCGGAAAGCGGGCTGCAAATGGCCCGCGGGCCAGACTTTGGACATGCCTGCTCTAAAAGGCTTCAATATAGGGTGGGCTTGGGTCGCAGAGAGTGCGCTTCGAGCCCAGCCAGGTGTGTTACAACAACCACTTGGGGAGGATGGGTGGTTGTTTGCCACCCCCTGCCCAAAAAAATAAATAAAAAAACACCAGCCGCCACTGCCTCTGATTCCTACTGTATTGAATTGAATTGTAACTGTACTGTCTACCCTCAAAGTGCTGTGCAAACTGTTGGCGCTATATAAATCCTGTATAATAATAATAATGTAGCGTCCCCTTGCTTTCAGCATGGGCACTACACTACAGTTAGTGGGAATGGGAGAGTTACTTTGCTCCCATTCGGTGTTTGTCCAAATTTGGGACTTCTGTCATCCCAGGAATGTCCACTGGGTCAGTCTGTGGTCAAGGGGTGCAATGCCACCCCTGGCCGGCAGTTGGCACCAGAGGGGTTTCTGGCAGAGCAGGTTTACCCCAGCAGCCAATTGGAGGAGTTTTCCCTCGCGGGGCATGCTGGCGGAGAGTATATCTGTGACAGGGGTCATGTGTTAAGAAATCTTTGCGGGGTCCCCGTTCCAAGTGCGGTACCCACCTTCAGGGTACGCGCATCCATTAATCCCCCGGCGCGGTCCACCTGGCCAAAGATGCAGACCTTACCGAACCTCATCCTGAGGAGAAAAGGGACCCCAGTGTTTCACTGGGTTCCAGGACCTGTTGAGAAAATCCCAATCTGGGATCGGGTGTCCGGACCACTGACAGGCATGATTGCTGTCATCCGGGGGCCCATATAGGAAAAGTCTACTGGGAGGATTCGCTCTCTTTATTCACCTAAGTCCTTTATTGAAATTGGCCTGTGGCAGAGAGCCAGGCCTGTGAGAGTGACCTGTTCCTCCCAGCTAGTTCAGAGTGACACTTTGGCTGCCAGGCCTATCATAGGGGTCTGTCCGGGGGCACTTTACCCACTCCAAGTAGAGTGGCGACGAGTTACAGAAATTGGTACTATACAGAGCAATACTGACTGCTCCATCCAATATCCAGGCCTGATACCGCAAGGTTCTCTTTCTTTCCTTCATCAACCTTGACCTTCCCAATTTATGTTGATGTTGGCCGTGTTTGGCCTGGACAATAAAGCATTGAAAACTCTTTATTGGATGTCTGGACATTCGCTCACTACCGCTGTTCTCACAACTGCACCCCTAGACACCGCCAGGGTAACTCAGTAGGCCGATCCCAAAATCAACCAGCGGCTCCTTCGGGGGTGAGCGTTACAATAATAATAATCAACCCATCCCACATTGATACCTCAATTACCTAAGAGAAATTTGCATGGCGTATGGTGACACCAAGTATACCAAAATACAGAAGGTGACCAGAACGGCCAGCGATGATAATACAGAATTAATGCCTCGTACACACGGTCGGACTTTTGACCGCGCAAATGTCCGCTGTGAGTCTGTCGGAAGTCCGACAGAAAGAAAGAGAACAGGTTCTCTACCTTAGGTCCGTTGGACTTCTGAAAAAAAAAGTCAGATGGAGGCTACACTTGGCCGGACTTTTCTAGAAAAAAAGCCTGTCTGACTTTTGTTCTCGGAAAATCCGGCCGTGTGTACGAGGCATTACTGAAAGCCAGCAATCTATCAGGGGCACAAGGGTTCCCTTTCTCACGGGTACAGTCTGCATTTTGTCAATGCTAAAAACCAGGAACCTGGAACTGACCAAGGAAGCAGTGCTGATCCTGACCTCCCTGGGGCCCTAAGCAAACTGACATGTCACATTAAAGTTGAGAGGTGGAGGGGCTGCCAAAAATGACATGTCACATTAAAGATGAAAAGCGGGGGAGGGGTTGTTCTGCTGTCGGATATGACATCTTACATTAAAGTGAGAAGCAGGGGGTGCTGACTGCTTACCTCTTCTCCCATGCAGCCAGCGAGTTGAGAAGTAGGGTGAGGGGCCGAAAATGACTTCTCACCAGGCGGGCCTCTATTAATTTGGGGGGCCCTCCGCAGCTTTTCGGGGCCCTAAGCGGCTTGCATAGTGAGCCTATAGGGCGGATCGGCCCTGCTAGGAAGTTATGGACAAATGACAGCTATGACATTGCAATAATTACCCTGCCCTGCCTTAACAAATTTGTCATTGTGTGTCTACCTGAAGGTAGATATATGTCACAATACTTTGCATCATGTAGGACAGGACAGTGATTGCCAGCGGTTCATCTGTAGAGAGGTCTGGTGTCATTGTGGGAGTTCCGTGGGATAGTCAGCTTCCTATGACTGATTGGCAGGATGAATGGAAGCTGCCTCTATACAAATGATCTCGTCTTCATGACCTGTTGTACTAAATGGAGGACAGCGTATGTAAATAGTATTAGGTTACATGTCTATATTTATTTCTCTGCATGCACTTTGTATGTAGAAGGTCTGTAATGAGGACTCCGTATATACTGAACAGAATAAACACAGCCGTGAATCTCAGCATGCTTGTGTTTTTCCTGTTAATGTACCAGTTTATAAATACTTTTATACACGATATACATTCCAGCTATTGCGGTTCATTTCAATGGACTGTATTTGAAGAGAAGATTCAAATGTTTACTACAGTGTTTGTGTTGGTTTCAAAAGAACACGCTCCAAGCTGTAGAAATTCTATACAGTGATAGATTCAATTACTTTTCTTTCTATACATTTATAAAACAGAGGCACATTACATGAACTTCTGGTGCTGGGCTCCTCGAGGCACCCAACCGTATATGTTCTCCACATCTCTAGTTAATAAAGTTTTCCCCATACATTCTAAATTAAAAAAACATTTGTAGGCGCCTAGTAAATTTCGTTTTGCTGGACAGGGTCGGTGCAAGGATGTATGTCTACTTAGGTGAAGGTGCATTTTGCCACCCCTGTAAATGTTTGGGAAGTGGCCTGGTGAGCTCTCATCTCCCCGGGATGCAACCTGAGGAGGTGTTTGCAGTGGTTTGTGCTGAGTAGACCAGAGCCTGGTAAGGACTTATCTCAGAACCCTCAAGCTACCCTGCCTGGCCAAAGAGGGTACAGCACCCAAGTTTGGAACCCAGTGGCGGCTGGTGCAGTTTTAGGATGGGGGGCCAGACCCCACCCTTCCTTTTTGACCCCTCCCACTTGGCACACATGGGCATGTTTTTTTGGCAAAATAGAGGGTGTCACTTAAAGAGGTGTGGCTCTAAGGGGGTGTGGTTAGCATCTGATATAAACGAGGGATGGAGGGAGAGAGAGATGGGGGGACAGCAGGCCCAGATCCTACACCACAATAGAAATATGTGTATTCCAGAAAGTTTAACAATCAACAGATAAAGATTCTCCAAACACCAGGTGTTAGCGCTTCAATTATCCCGGCACCATGGTTGTTATGGTGTCAGGATGATTGAAGCGCATTATTTCTATTATTACATTGTAATTTAAAATGAAATCATTCAACTCACCGTAATGCAGAATCAGTGGGAGCCTTGAGCATGTCACCTGCCACGTCGCCTGCCACCAGATTGCCATCAGGTGCCCCCAGCGGAGTCTGTCCTTACATCAGGTGCCTCCAGCGGAGTCCCTCCTTACATCAGGTGCCCCCAGCGGAGTCTGTCCTTACATCAGGTGCCCCCAGCGGAGTTCCTCCTTACATCAGGTGCCCCCAGCGGAGTTCCTCCTTACATCAGGTGCCCCAAGCTGAGTCTGTCCTTATATCAGGTCCACCCAGCAGAGTCTCCCCTTACATCAGGTGCCCCCTATAGAGTCCCTCCTTACATAAGGTGCCCCCAGCAGCAGAGCCCTATTCATATCTTTGTCAACCAGCAGCGGAGTCCTCCTCACATCTGTGTCTCCATCAGTGTAGCCCCTCCTTACATCTGTGTCCCCATCAGCGGAGTCCTCCTTACATCTGTGTCCCCATCAGCGGAGTCCTCCTTACATCTGTGTCCCCATCAGCGGAGTCCTCCTTACATCTGTGTCCCCATCAGCGGAGTCCTCCTTACATCTGTGTCCCCATCAGCGGAGTCCTCCTTACATCTGTTTCCCCATCAGCGGAGTCCTCCTTACATCTGTGTCCCCATCAGCGGAGTCCTCCTTACATCTGTGTCCCCATCAGTGTAGCCCCTCCTTACATCTGTGTCCCCTTCAGCGGAGTCCCTCCTTACATCAGTGTCCCCTTTAGCATAGTCCCTCCTTACATCAGTGTCCCCATCAGCGGGCTCCCCCTATGAACGGACGGGCCTCCACTGCTGGTACCCATCTCTGGGAGGAATCTGTGTGGAAGGCTGCATTAGTCCCTTGCACCTGGCGCAGAAGACGAAGCGAGAGGAATCTAGCTTGAGAGCGGAGGAGACTTCTAGCATACACTCACAATTTTTTTGCCACAATTTTGGGAATATTAAAACTCAGTTTTTCTCTTTACTGCACATGATCAATAAAGACAACATTGGAAATCTGTATATCAGCAGGAAAGTTATTAAAATCGGAAAAAAATATATAATAATAATAACTCTTTCAGGTGCATGTTATAGCAGAAATGTGTGCTGTAAAAATACAATAGGGTTTCTGTGGCAATACAACGTTTCAATCTTCCAGAGGAGTGCGTCTTTAATGTCATTCTGTTAATCCAAAATGATAATGAAATGAGAGACCAGATGTATTAAAAGAGATCTGTGCACTATCAAAGCAGCCAGTGATATCTCATTTATTGACTGTCAGGAAACAAAAAGGACATTCATGGAGCTGATGTGAGAACAATGGCTGGTAGTTAGTGATATACATTGTGTGGTTTGTGTTTCCTGAATGGACAATGAGGATGAGAAGCTCAGAAATTGCTCATTCACTTCATGTCCATGTCCAATTCTCTACCGGGAGGCCACTGTTTGTTTAAGTAAGTGATACTCTGCACTCATGGTAACTTGTTTGATTAGCAAATGCTATTTCATAAATCAAGCTTGAAGGGGTTGCCGGAAAAGGGTAAGCCCGGCTGTGACACCATTGTATGTATCACAGCAATATAAACAGATCTTCTATCTACGTGGAAATAAACACTGCATAAGATCGATTCATCTATCTATCTACCTGTATTCATCTATCTATCAAATTATCAATTTATTATCTATCTATTTATCTATCTGTACTGTATATACACTATATTGTCAAAAATATTGTGACACCTGCCATTGCACGCACATGAACTTGAATGGCATCCCAGTCTTAGTCCGTAGGGGTCAATATTGAGTTGGTCCACCCTTTGCAGCTATAAAGCCTCGTACACACGACCGAGGAACTCGACGGGCGAAACACATCGTTTTCCTCATCGAGTTCCTTGTTAGGCTGTCGAGGAACTCGACAAGCCAATTTTCTCCATTCCCGTCGAGGAAAAAGAAGACATGCTCTCTTTTTGGCTCGACGGGATCCTCGACAGTTTCCTCGTCGAAAAATGTACACACGACCGGTTTCCTCAGCAAAAAAAAAATCCCAGCAAGTTTCTTGCTGGTTTTTGACGAGAAACACGGTCGTGTGTACGAGGCCTGACAGCTTCAACTCTTCTGGGAAGGCTGTTCAAAGGTCTAGGAGTGTGTTTATGGGAATGTTTGATCATTCTTCCAGAAGCGCATTTATGAGGTCAGGCACTGATGTTGGAAGAGAAGGCCTGGCTCGCAGTCCCCACTCTAACAGCCCCAAAGCATTATGCTGCCACCGTAGGTATGAACAGAAAGTATATTTCTCCTGCGCTCGTAAAGGCGGTATTGGTGTGAAGTGGTAGTAATTTCAGTTGGTGAGTTTGTGTAGGATAAACATGCGAATCCCGCTGCCTAGACCAGCCCTCAAAAATTCCACTCGCCTGCTCACATTTTGCGAGTGGATTTTGGATTTTTGGGTGTGGGTGTGATCGTAGGGGAAGAGAGAGAAGAGGAGAGCCGCCGCTGCCTGGTTGATCAGAGCGTCGGGGAACATAACAGCTTTAATTTCAATTCCCCCTTGTCTGGACACTTTGATAGACAGATCAGGATTGAACAGGTGATCTGTCTATCAAAGTTCCCCGGACAAGGGGGAGGGGCTGTATATGACGGCGCGTGGCGAGGAACACAGTTTATAGGTCACAGTTTATAGGTCACATTAAAGGTGGAAAAAGTTCTGAAATTATTTATCTTTGTCTTATTTGTTTACATCACAGAAACCTGGCATTTTAACAGGGGTGTGTAGCCTTTTTATATCCACTGTATATACAGTATATTGCATGACAATGTTTCTATGGGAATACATAGAAATGTTGTGTTGAGTTAATACATATTTCTAATAATATATTTGTACATTGTAGATCCCTATACTTCATGTTCCACTGAAGAAGTAAACCTTTGGTTCACAAAACACATTGAGAACTGTACTCCAATCGGTAATCAATCCCCCTGCAATATGAAACCTATTGATCTTTATATCATATGTTAGTGATCAGGTTAATAGGGAGGTACTTTTATATATAGTGATTGCAGTCTTCTTCTTTAATACAATCTGAATAGATTGTTAATGAAAAAAAAAAAAAAAACAGTTTTAAGAATGGCATCTGTGATCTTGTGACATTGATACCTAGAAAGTCCTATATATATATATATATATATACAGTGAGGAAAATAAGTATTTGAACACCCTGCTATTTTGCAAGTTCTCCCACTTGGAAATCATGGAGGGGTCTGAAATTGTTATCGTAGGTGCATGTCCACTGTGAGAGACATAATAAAAAAAAAAAATTCCAGAAATAACAATTTATGATTTTTTTAACTATTTATTTGTATGATACAGCTGCAAATAAGTATTTGAACACCTGAGAAAATCAATGTTAATATTTGGTACAGTAGCCTTTGTTTGCAATTACAGAGGTCAAACGTTTCTTGTAGTTTTTCACCAGGTTTGCACACACTGGAGGAGGGATTTTGGCCCACTCCTCCACACAGATCTTCTCTAGATCAGTCAGGTTTCTGGGCTGTCGCTGAGAAACACGGAGTTTGAGCTCCCTCCAAAGATTCTCTATTGGGTTTAGGTCTGGAGACTGGCTAGGCCACGCCAGAACCTTGATATGCTTCTTACAGAGCCACTCCTTGGTTATCCTGGCTGTGTGCTTCGGGTCATTGTCATGTTGGAAGACCCAGCCTCGACCCATCTTCAAAGCTGTAACTGAGGGAAGGAGGTTGTTGCCCAAAATCTCGCAATACATGGCCCCGGTCATCCTCTCCTTAATACAGTGCAGTCGCCCTGTCCCATGTGCAGAAAAACACCCCCAACGCATGATGCTACCACCCCCATGCTTCACAGTAGGGATGGTGTTCTTGGGATGGTACTCATCATTCTTCTTCCTCCAAACACGGTTAGTGGAATTATGATCAGAAAGTTCTATTTTGGTCTCATCTGACCACATGACTTTCTCCCATGACTCCTCTGGATCATCCAAATGGTCATTGGCAAACTTAAGACGGGCCTTGACATGTGCTGGTTTAAGCAGGGGAACCTTCCGTGCCATGCATGATTTCAAACCATGACGTCTTAGTGTATTACCAACAGTAACCTTGGAAACGGTGGTCCCAGCTCTTTTCAGGTCATTGACCAGCTCCTCCCGTATAGTCCTGGGCTGATTTCTCACCTTTCTTAGGATCATTGAGACCCCACGAGGTGAGATTTTGCATGGAGCCCCAGTCCGAGGGAGATTGACAGTCATGTTTAGCTTCTTCCATTTTCTAATGATTGCTCCAACAGTGGACCTTTTTTCACCAAGCTGCTTGGCAATTTCCCCGTAGCCCTTTCCAGCCTTGTGGAGGTGTACAATTTTGTCTCTAGTGTCTTTGGACAGCTCTTTGGTCTTGGCCATGTTAGTAGTTGGATTCTTACTGATTGTATGGGGTGGACAGGTGTCTTTATGCAGCTAATGACCTCAAACAGGTGCATCTAATTTAGGATAATAAATGGAGTGGAGGTGGACATTTTAAAGGCAGACTAACAGGTCTTTGAGGGTCAGAATTCTAGCTGATAGAAAGGTGTTCAAATACTTATTTGCAGCTGTATCATACAAATAAATAGTTAAAAAATCATAAATTGTGATTTCTGGATTTTTTTTTTTGGATTATGTCTCTCACAGTGGACATGCACCTACAATGACAATTTCAGACCCCTCCATGATTTCCAAGTGGGAGAACTTGCAAAATAGCAGGGTGTTCAAATACTTATTTTCCTCACTGTATATATATATATATATATATATATATATATATATATATATATATACATACATATATATATATATATATATATATATATATATATTTTGTGGTATACAAATATTTGCGGAATACTGGTATTCTAATATGGTGTAACGATATTTCGATGCATGTGCATTTACTACATATAAATTATTTTAGATTTGGGATAAGTCAGGGTTGTCTTTACGTACAGTAGACGTTCATGCTTGCGCAGTAAGTGTGTTAATG
Organism: Rana temporaria; assembly: GCF_905171775.1. Taxonomy (NCBI): domain Eukaryota; kingdom Metazoa; phylum Chordata; class Amphibia; order Anura; family Ranidae; genus Rana; species Rana temporaria. The sequence goes on from NC_053489.1 coordinate 60,728,087, forward strand.
TCTATGAACTAAGGTGCTAAAAACTGGAGGGATGCCTGTGCTGCTGCACATTAATGCAGTGCTATATTCAACATAAAGGCCAAGGGGGGATATCCAGCGCAGAAAAGGCGCAGTCTGTGCATTGGGACAATTTTAGCTAACAGGTTTTTCTTGTAAATACCGCCCTCTAGTGGTGATAAGTAGTGCTGCAACAGTTTAAAATGCAGTTTAAAATGCGCCTTGGACCAGGTCTAAGATGTGCACCTGTTTAAAAATAAAACCATACAGAGACAACATTGATAAAAATGTCGGTGAAAAAGGAGAAATATACCATTCAAAGTCAAATATAAGAACAAAAAAGGACAAATTCATTATTAAATAAATAAATTGCAGGCCAAGTCGCGTTGGGTGGGGCGTCTGATTTGCACCAGTAATTGAATATATTCCCCAGAGTGTCTCTATTTCGGATTTACTTCTGATTCTACCAAAACATGTGTTTTTGTCAATGTTTCACAACCAGAGCCGTTTCATATTTTAACTTGTTTGCTGACTATCTTCCAGAACATTGTCAGCAAGTGTTGGGGCTTTATTCCCCAAGCCAAGTAATCAGCCAAGTGTTTACAGATTAAAAAACAAACAACAGATGATCAATTATCTGTTCTTATTACCCGAGCATCCTTCTTGGATATTACAGATGGCTACTGGTACTCAAAATCAAAGGAAAGCTAAAACAAATGTGACCTTGTACTAGAGCAAACATGATTAATAAACTTGTAGTATGGTAAATATTAGGAGAGCAATTGTTTCCAGACAAGTTGGCTTAGTTATTTAGCAGGCCAATAGAAATACAGAGAGGAAGAGGTTGGCCTTTGGAGGTGAAGAGGAGGAGAATTATGGCTAAAGAATGGACAGGAGCGGAAGGTGGAACTAAGGGGATTCAGAAGAAAAAAAAATCAGGAGTATAGAATTTATAGCAAAAGTAAAAAAAACGGGGCTATAGGAGGCATAGAGCAGAAACAGAGAAAATAGTCCAGTGAAAGGACCATTAGAAACAATTAAAATAAACCCGTTGCCAGACTATGGAAGTATTTACATAATTGACAAGCAGTAAATGAGTTTAAAAATAAGCTCCTACTGATCTCTCTTTAGCTAAAAGTACTGTGGAGCAATTCATTCTTAATGTTCAAAGCATAATCTCGGAAGTCACTTAACCACTTAAGGACGTTGGCGTTTACAAGACTATAACACTTTTTTTTTTGCTAGAAAATTACTTAAAACCCCCCAAACATTATATAATTTTTTTCTAACACCATAGAGAATAAAATGGCGGTCATTGCAATACTTTTTGTCACACCGTATTTGTGCAGCGGTTTTACAAGCGCACTTTTCTTGAAAAAAAAACACTTTTTTGAATTAAAAAATAAGACAACAGTAAAGTTAGCCCAATTTTTTAATATATTGTGAAAGATAATGTTACGCCGAGTAAAATGATACCCAACATTTCACTCTTCAAAATTGCCCCCTGCTCGTGGAATGGCGTCGAACTTTTACCCTTAAAAATCTCCATAGGCGACGTTTAAAAAATTCTATAGGTTGCATCTTTTGAGCTACAGAGGAGGTCTAGGGCTAGAATTATTGCTCCTGTTCTAACAATACCTCACTTGTGTGGTTTGAACACCGTTTTCATATGCGGGCGCTACTCACATATGCGTTCGCTTCTGTTATGCTATGGGGACGGGTGGGGGCCATCTTGCCCTCACTCGCATCCACAGCAAGCAGGAGACAGCACCCGATCGCCTCCGCCGCTGCCGACGGCTCCGGTAAGTGGCAGAGGGCGCGGGAGGGGGGTCCTCTCCCGCCACAGATAACGGTGATCTTGCGGCGAATCCACCACGGAGACCACCATTATCGTTTACAGGACTGCTCAAGGAAAAGATGGATATCTCGGTTGTGGCAGCAGCTGCTGCCATTACCGAGATATCCATCTTTAAAAACAGGACGTATATAGTCGTGAGCGGGTCCTTAAGTGGTTAAGTAATTTCCTCAATAGCTCAATTTACAGCAGACCCACAGCAGGTGCAGCAAAAACACAGCAGGCATATATGAGCTACATTGGTGGTATGGAAAGACCATAGTAGGCCCAGAAGAGGTCCAGCAGACTCAAAGAGGAGAGGAGTACTAGGGTAAACTGGGATCATAAATGTGTACCGAGTCAGTTGTACATTCAGTGTATAGTATAGGTGGTCACATTTGTCTTAAATAATATTCTCAGCTCATTTAAGATGTATATATACTTTTAATCAGAGGCGTGACTAGAACCTTCAGGGCCCCGATGCAAGAAACCATGAAGGGTCCCTGTGGTCCTTCCCTCTGTGTCTGGGGGCCCTTCCCCCTTTACTCTCATCGCAGGGCCCTTTATTATGGTCATGCAGTAAATCCCTTTTACATGTTCTGCAGTGGAACTAGTAGATCCGCCACTGGTGTCAGTAGGACTGTGAATAGTGTCCGTCAGTAGAGCAGTAGACTTTGTCAGTAATGCAGTGGGCATGGTCAGTAGGGCAGTGGACGGTATCAGTAGTATTCAATTTTTGTTACTTTATTTTTTATTATTTCTTAGCTTTTTTACAAATTATTATGTAGCACCCTTGTCCTAAACAGGGCTGCTAGTAAATTTAGTGGTGCTAGGTGGTAACTAGCCTTGCTAATTTGAAGTGTTTGATCAAATGGGGTTTTTCCTAAGTTTGGGTTTAAATGTGATTGCTCTCTTTTGTCAATAGGTGGCACTGTTATCTTTGGCATTAGTATGATAGATTACAATGAATTAAAGTGTTAGTAAAGGAAAATAAATTTTTAATTTAAAATAACAAACATGTTATATTTACCTCCACTGTGCAGTTCGTTTTGCACAGTGTGGCCCCGATCCACGTCTTCTGGGGTCCCTCGGCGGCTGTCTCTGGTCCTCCCCACAAGTACTGACCACAGTCATGCGAGAGCGCTCGCATGGTGGTGAGTAAATGCGGGCGCGCTCCCGTGATACAGCGAGTGACCGTAGCCGCTCACTGTATCACTCGACCCCGCCTCTCGGCGCGCCACGTCACTGGATGTGATTGAGAGCAGCGCCAGCCAATGGCTCTCAATCCATCCGCTCTAGCCAATCAGCGGGCAGGCTGAGTGGCGAAGAGGGTATCGGGACCACGCGCAGGACTTTCGACGGGTCAGGTAAGTAAAACGGGGGCTCGGGGGGGGGGGGGGCAGTATACACTGAAGTTTTTTCACCTTAATGCATAGATTGCATTAAGGTGAAAAAACATTTTCCTTTACAACTCCTTTAAGGTTATGAGTGAATATGCTTTTCTCAGTCAATCAGCAGGAGATTCTTTGGGCCGCAGAGTGGTGTGTATTGAGCAGCAGTCGAAGTGTAGGCCTTAAGTCTGGGGACTAACCATGTGTAAAGGGGCTCTGCCTGAGGGAAGCCTGATCACTGCCTCGAGGCAGGGGGAAGAAGTTGCCAGAGGGTCAACCACTCTTGTTGCCCCATTCAGGTGTAAAGAGATGGTGTTCTGAAGGAGTACCAGAGGAGACTGTTCATCAGCCGGGGACTGTGAATAGCTGGGAAAGCTTCAGGAGAGAACTCATCTACAAAGTACAGCAGGTAGCTGTGAGTAAAGCTTGAGGGATCCAGTGGGTAGCTGTGAGTCTGAGGAACCCTGTGGGTAGCTGTGGGTGAAGCTTGAAGAATACAGTGGGTAGCTGTGAGTTAAGCTTGAAGAGTCCAGCAGGTAGCTGTAAGCTGAGCTTGAGGATCTACAGTGGGATAACAACTGTATGGCTGAACTCGCATTGCTCAGACATCGCATGTGATCAGCACCTGTCAGGGATCGCACTAGTGTGAACCCAAGCTAAAGGCCCTGTTTCTGTATTGCTGTCTGCTTGGTTCTATTTTTGTCCAAGGAGTCTGCCAAGTTGCTATTGTATTTGCCTAAGAGTGTCATGTGCCCTACCCCTCTCTCCCCCTGTCCCTGTTAAGAAAAATAAATCTCTCTTTGTTCATGTGTAAAAGTGAGAGGCGACCATCTTTCCACCTTGCACTACACCCACCATGCCTAGTAACCCTCCCCCCAAGGAGGAATGTCAGTATTCCCTGACTATGGGGTCACCACTAGACAATTACTATTTTTTTTGTCATTTTATTTTTTGTTATTCTTTTAAAATTATTGAGGGGTATCAGGGGTCTAAACAGACCTCTAATTAGACGTGTGCAGAATTAAAAAAATTGTTTTGTATCATTTTGATTTGTTATTTGCATAAATGAATTTAGTTAAATTTGTTTAATCTGTCAAATTTGTTTTCAGAAATTGTTTGGTTTATTCGTATTCAAATCGATTAGAATTTTCTGAATTCGAATAGTTTTTGAATTTGAATAGTTTTCAAATTCGAATTAGAAAAGTTTTCAAATTCGAATTAGAAAAGTTTTCGATTTGTTTTCCAATTTCCAAAGAGAATAAAATAGAAAAGAAGATAAAATAATAAAATAGAAAAAATATAATAAGAAAATTAAATAATATAATATAATAGAGTAAAACAGAACAAAATAGAATAGAAAATAAAATAATAGAATAGAACAGAAATTAAAAGAATAGAATTTAAAAAATAATAAAATAGAAAGAAATAACCATACTCTGAAATTTGAATAGAAAATAATAGAATACAAAAGAATATAATTAAGAAAAACAATAGAAGAGAATAGAAAGAATATAACCATTTCCCAAAGTTCAAATAGAATCAATTCAAATTTGAAAAGATTAGAATAGAAAAGAAAATTACAGAATATTATAGAAAAAATAGCAGAATAGAATAGAACTTAACATCTAATGTTTCACGTTTGAGACAGAGAAAGGAGATTGAGTACACAGCCCTCAATCTCCATCCCTGTACCCTCAGCTGCACAGAATTAATGGACAGGAATAGCTCTGTACAGAGCTTCCCATTCATTCACAAACACAGTTTACTATGCGTCAGTTATGAATGGACACAGTGAGTGATCGGTAGCGAAAAGGAAGGGGCCGGTAAATTACATATTTACAGTACTGTCTCTTTCCCCTGCTCCCTATCCTAAAAGCATCCCCTGTAGAAGCCAACGGGAGAGGGGAGGGCAGAAGCCAGCAACGCTGGTACAGGGCCAGTTCAGGGATTTTTGTCCACACAGGCGAAGGTGCATTTTGCCGCACCAGACGGAAACCCACGCACGCACAGGTATAACATGGAAAAAATAGGGAAGAAACTGCGCTGAACACTTGTAAGAAAATACTAATTGAGAAATAAAATCCCAATATAAATAACTGTATCTATGAAGATGAGAAAGCTGCAAACCTGCTGATAAACAAACAGTGAACAAAAGTGGAAAAAATAGGCTGCGCTGACGTATTGTAGTCAGCGCAGCCTATTTTTTCCACAGGTATAACATGCAATCTCCATGCAGGTAGTGCCCTGGTTGCGATTCAAAGACAGTGCTGCAAGACATAAGTGATAACTATTTTACCTTTCCGAACACCACACCCATGCCAGGCACAGCAGGTGCATACAATCTACGTTGGTGGATCCGAAGAATCATAGGAGGTCCAGCAGACCCATAGAGGGGATGAGAACCCCAGGACCATAGAAGGATGAAGAGTCAGTTGTACACTTGGTATTATTGGTTATGGTGTAGGTGGCCACGTTTGTCCTGAATAACATTCTCATCTAATTTGAAAGGAAAATCTTCAGAGATGTATCTATACTTTTAAGAAAGAAGTAGACAAACCATAATGAGAAAAAGGCCAGTTCAGGAGTGCGCAATGCATTTTCCCCAGCTTGGAGGATGATTCAGGTGCTGTGCCTAAGCAAGGTAGATTGTTTTAGATAAGTTTGTTAGACACACTGCATGCAGAACAGGAGCAATTAGAGAATAAATTACCATGTCTAATGCAATATGTAAATATGTGCCTGTACACCTGTCAGCTGTGCCCCTCCAGGCAGACAAGACACAACCGCTGAAATGCACATCATATATCCCGATAACATTCCTAATATTCAAGACCTATCTTATGAAATTCTAATGGTGGAACACAGCAATCTACACTGATTAAATTTCCGTTTGCCACCGAAGAGTATAAAGAACAGATGAACAAATTTTGAGGTCCATGGAAACCAAGATATGGCACAATGACTATCTATCTATCTATCTATCTATCTATCTATCTATCTATCTATCTATCTATCTATCTATCTATCTATCTATCTATCTATCTGTCTATCTATCTATCTTCTGAAAGTATTGCAACATTTTTAATAAAAAATCAAACCGTACATATTTATGGAATATAGACTGCAATCTGATACATGTGTCAAAAAAGAAGCGAGATATACCAAACTGGAGTCGGTAGTAGTCACATAGATCAGCACCTTTTTCTATCTATCTATCTATCTATCTATCTATCTATCTATCTATCTATCTATCTATCTATCTATCTATCTATCTATCTATCTATCTATCTATTTATCTATCTATCGCACCATCTAGTGGTGCCACAATAGTGCAGGCAAATGTATTAGCTCCTGGTAAAGTGTGTTTGATTCTGGGTCAGGGTTTACTGTAGGTCAGGCTGCATGGCTCACAGAGACAAGTCTTTGGAGAAACTTCTGAAAGTTAGTGAGTGGAGGCCAAGAGGGTTCCTCTGCATACTTGAGGGAATTTGGACCATCCCCTGGTGTACTGTCCTGGCAGGGTAGCTAGGTCAGCCCTTAAATATAGATTAGTCATGCTAGCAGGGGAGTCGGGTGGAATATGGAGTGCTGAGGAGGCTGTTGGTGGCCTAGGAGGGGTCCCCTAGGTCTAGGGGAATCTTTTTCTCCAAGCTGGGCATGGGCTGGCTTAGGAAGATCCTTTTAGCATCACTGTTTGACTAGGAATCTTGCTGGAGTAGCAATGGGAGCAAGAAGAAAAGATTGAGTATGTCAACACACCCAGGGGTGTTCAAGGGGTGAGACTGCCACCACGGGCGTAGGAACCGGGGGGACGGGGGGGAAGCATCACCCCCAGGAAATAATGCGGGGGGGACATGTATGGTAAAATCCCCCCCCAGATGTGACTGCGCTCACTAAACTGTGTGCCCGCTGGCGCCGACTCACTGGCTGCCGCGTGCGCTCCTGGCTGGCTCCCTTTCCTCCTGTGCGTCTCCCCCCCCCATGGAGGATTGATTTGGTTCATTCCAGTTCCACCGCCGTGCGCCGCGTGACGTCACGCCGGCGGCCGGAGGTGAGAGAGGGAGGAGGGAGCGAGAGTGACTGTCGGCGCCAGTCAGAGAACAAGTTGTGACTCACGGTCACGAGGAGCCTGCTGCTGCGCCTGGGCCTGGCCTGCCTTACTAATACTGATTACAGTAAAAACTGTCTGCAAGAAGACAGAACCTTCAAAAAAGGAAGAAAGTATTGTGTATTGGGGAGGGGGAGTGTTGGACTGAGCTGAGGACCTCAATGTTTTTTTTTTCTTTAGTCAGAGAAGGCAAGCTCAAAATAACAAACATTTTTTTAAACTGCTATTTTTTATTTAAAAAATTAACCCACATGGCATCAGTAAAAATGGTGGCACAGTGGCTGCGTGTGATGGGCACAGTGGCGACAATTGATGGGCACAGTGGCTGCGTTTGATGGGCACAGTGGCTGTGTGTGATTGGCACAGTAGATGCGTTTGGGCACAGTGGCGACAATTGATGGGCACAGTGGCTGTGTGTGATTGGCACAGTGGATGCGTTTGGGCACAGTGGCGACAATTGATGGGCACAGTGGCTGCGTTTGATGGGCACAGTGGCTGCATGTGATGGCACAGCAGCTGCGTGTGATGAGCACAGTGGCGACAATTGATGGGCACAGTGGCTACTACGTTTGATGGGCACAGTGGCTGCATGTGATGGCACAGTGACTGCGTTTGGTGGCACAGTGAGGCTTCAATTAATGTTTTTTTTTTCTTTAGTCAGAGAAGGCAAGCTCAAAATAACAAACATTTTTTAAACTGCTAAACTGAGGTGACCATAATTTTTTTAATAAAAAATAGCAGTTTAAAAAAATGTTTGTTATTTTGAGCTTGCCTTCTCTGACTAAAGAAAAAAAAAACATTAATTGAAGCCTCACTGTGCCACCAAACGTAGTCACTGTGCCATCACATGCAGCCACTGTGCCCATCAAACGTAGTAGCCACTGTGCCCATCAATTGTCGCCACTGTGCTCATCACACGCAGCTGCTGTGCCATCACATGCAGCCACTGTGCCCATCAAACGCAGCCACTGTGCCCATCAATTGTCGCCACTGTGCCCAAACGCATCCACTGTGCCAATCACACACAGCCACTGTGCCCATCAATTGTCGCCACTGTGCCCAAACGCATCCACTGTGCCAATCACACACAGCCACTGTGCCCATCAAACGCAGCCACTGTGCCCATCAATTGTCGCCACTGTGCCTATCACACGCAGCCACTGTGCCACCATTTTTACTGATGCCATGTGGGTTAATTTTTTAAATAAAAAATAGCAGTTTAAAAAAATGTTTGTTATTTTGAGCTTGCCTTCTCTGACTAAAGAAAAAAAAAAACATTAATTGCAGCCTCACTGTGCCACCAAACGCAGTCACTGTGCCATCACATGCAGCCACTGTGCCCATCAAACGTAGTAGCCACTGTGCCCATCAAATGTCGCCACTGTGCTCATCACACGCAGCCACTGTGCCATCACATGCAGCCACTGTGCCCATCAAACGCAGCCACTGTGCCCATCAATTGTCGCCACTGTGCCCAAACGCATCCACTGTGCCAATCACACACAGCCACTGTGCCCATCAAACGCAGCCACTGTGCCCATCAATTGTCGCCACTGTGCCCATCACACGCAGCCACTGTGCCACCATTTTTACTGATGCCATGTGGGTTAATTTTTACTAATGCCATGTGGGTTGATTTTTACTAATGCCATGTGGGTTAATTTTTACTTATGCCATGTGGGTTGATTTTTAGTAATGCTATACCGGTTGATTTTTACTGATGCCATGTGTTTTACTAATGCTATGATGGTTTATTTTTTTATTGCTGCATATTGCTCTTCGCATTACCCTCTCTGGATTGCTTTAATAGTTTGATCTATTGGCTTGAGATACGAATATACCTGGCGAGTAAAAATGCTGTCCCCCCCAGATTTGCAAGGGTTCCTACACCCATGACTGCCACACGTATCAAGCTTTCTAAAAGGACAGTGTTGTGCTTATGTTTTTGTTATCCTTGCCCTGGGAGATCTTCAGAGCAGCCAGTAGGATTGGTAGTGACTGCAAGCAGTGGAGCTGGGAGCAGATCTACATTAAGAGAGGATACATTTCTGCATGCAATTTTGTACAGAGGAAAGAAAGCAGTCCAGGATCTTTTGTGCAGAGTAAGAAAGTTGTCTCCTTTTTGTTGATCTTTGATTCAAGTTGGGCATCCCCAAAAGCTCCCTTCACCCCTTTCAAATTGTTACCCTTAATAAAATTTAATATCTATATTTTATCAATCAGCTATCTATTTATGTTGTTTATGTACTATCATCTATATATCTGCTGCGGGACCATATTTATTGCTTCTGTATTATTCTCCTGCGGTGTTAAACTGAGTATTCATTAATGCAGAAGAGCAATATCCAACTTTAAAGTGGTATTAAACCCAAAACCAACATTTTAATATATAGCATGTAGGCAGGTGGCCTACTATCAATTTAGTCAGCTTGGCTGCCCAGGTTTGGGGGGAGGGTTAATGTTTTACTGCCTTCCCTCTGTGTGTGTTTGCAGGATTTTTTCTGGTGTTCCAGCCTTCCTCTCATGTTGTATAAAAGGGGACAAGGTCTGGACCCAAGGGGGAGCTGGAACCAAAGAGAACACAGGCATTTGCAAGAGTTCACTGGGACCTGTAGTCCAACATTAGACGTGAGTCCTCTGGATATATCCCAAGAACATGGACTTCTCAGTAGGAGCTTTACCAAGAATGGACTATTCATGTTATTACTTCACCTGTTCAGGTAACCTGGGGTAGCCTCTGTTAGGTGTAGCTAGGTTGAGAATGTTTATGCATGTTATGTAGGTTCTGTTGAATCCTCAGTTAAGTTGTTTCTACTACACTAAGCCAGGTCTGGATACTCAAAGGGGTGTATGCAGGGCCGGATTCCAGACAAGGCCGACAAGGCCAGGCCTCAGGGCGGCAGTGGGTGCAGGGGCGGCACTGCGGCTGAGAGGAGAGGACACTTTCACTTTCATATCAGGAGTTCCCCCCTGTCATGCGGATGGTGAGAGGAGAAAAAATAGAGGGAAGAGGAGGCAAGATAGTTCTTGGCAGCAGCAACCCCCCTCCCGGTTCTCAATGTCATTTTGTCATTTTCGGCAGCAGCACCCCCCCCCCCCCAATGCTCAATGTAATTTTTGGCAGCAACACCCCCCCCCACTTCTCAGTGTCCTGCCGAAAAAGTCCCCCCCGTACTGCGCAGGCAGGGGGCGGCATTGAAGGACCCGGCATTGGGGCGGCAAATGGATTAAATCCAGGCCTGGGTGTATGTTGGGTCTTTGAGTATTCCTAAGGAACCTGGGTCTGTAAAAGCACTATGGAGTATGTGTAAAACCACTCCAAAGGGTTAACCTGCAAGGCTAAGAAAAGGAGGTAGTTGCCAAAGGTGTGGTACCTGGTTAGGTGACAGGTCCTCCGATAGCGAAGGGGTCAGGGTCCGGACTCCCTCCCTACCTGTCCGTCTCCTCTGGTCACCGGGAGAAGACTAGCATTACAGCATGATCACTAGGAGAAGGAAAGGATTAAAGAACTATATCAAGGGTATTTCCCCCAATGAGGTTTTTGGGCAGCTCAATTAATAGATTGTAGACAATATGTAAAAAAGAGGGTTTTATTGTGTAATAACACGTACAAAAAGGGTAAAGTAGTAGTTAAAGGGGTTGTTAAGATAGAAATGTTTTAACTGTTAATTAATCTATGTTAGGTACTCATATCGAAAAATATATTGTAAACTTTCATTAAAATCATTTTTTTACCTGTGAAAATATAGCTTGTTTTTCATCCTCCTGCTTTCCTCTATCATTTCTCTCCCCTATTTCCGGGTTTGCGGTGTGCGTGCATTAAAGCGACGTCACGGCAAGCACGGAACTACATTTCCCATTAGGCTATTGCAGGCTAATGAGAACGAGCAACGTTCTCGTCCACACACCGCCCATTGACTGAGGGCAGCAAGGGGGCGGAGTTAAGGCGGGACAGTAAAGCTTAAACCAATGCACGGGAGGCGGAGTTAAAACATCTAGACACGCCCACTTATCCCCTGCCTCCGTGCCTATCAAGCGTCCACAGCTTCTTCACGCAGCGCTGTAGTTCAAGGGAGGGAGTGAGCACGATCACTTTCCACCAAGCAAAACGGCTCAGATGCTGGTGGAAAGCTGAAGGAAGAGGGACAGGAAGTGACTTTTTTAAACATTAATTAATGACATTTTGAGGGGAAAACGAAGGAACAGGTAAGTGAAATAGCAATGCACTAGCTTATAGCAAGCTAGTTAGACATTACAAAACAAACCTTTACAACCCCTTTAAAATATGAGTTACGGTAATACAAAAATGATTAAAATTCCATACATAGAGATAGCAAAAAGAAAACAAAATGTCATACAGCTTGGCGTGGGTAGGTACAAGCATATGGCAGTTCCTAACGCGTTTCAACCCTTAATCGGGTCTTCTTCAGAGGTTATGTTGTAGCTAGAAAAGATTTACAAAATTATTGATTTACAGCTCCTACCCACCCTCCCCCCATTATATACAGGGGGAAAAAAGGGGGAGAAGAAAAAACAAACAAATTTACACAAGGAAATAGAAAGTTAAATAGCAAAAGTTACCAAATCAATATGTATGGTTGGGTATGGAACAATCTGAACCGAACTCTTCCGTCAAATCACAGAGGGCCCCAAAACATTTCCAGGCTGATGCCCTAACCCCTCCGCACCCCAACACAGATCACCCCCGGCAAATATTGTCCGTATGTGACTTACAGGGAATCACTGAACAACTGATGGTAGTAGACCAGGGAGAGGGCCGGGCACCTGCAGCAAAACATTATAATATATGATTAATTGTTTGTATTTAAATAATAATTGTGGGCTGCCATGACAGTCCCTTTAAAGAAACACCACCACATTACCGTATATACATTTTGTTACATATATTTAAAGAAAGAATGCAAAAAATTGCATCGATCCTGATATAGAACAAATTGAATAAATTAATATTTTAAAGAAATTCTATTATTGAATTATTAGTTAATATATTGATTGTGTTAAATTTATTTTAATTGTACTTAGTTTAAGATATTTATTATTATTTTATTTATTATTTTTTAAATGTGATGAGGAAAAGAAAAAATAGTAAAGATGAATGATGAGAGGGTGATTAAATAAAGCAGTCTGGAGCGACTGTGAAGTGTGAGTGTGCATGATATGTCAAATCCTTTATAAGGAGTTGTTTCAGGAAAACACAAAAAACATAAATCTGTGAATATAAGCTGGTGTTTGAATGAGGGCGGTGCAGGTGGTGCATGTGAAGGAATGTGTACTGAAGTGATGGAAACGAACAATATTAACTCAAAATGGTGATGTGGAAAGTGGGAGTGTGCTGATATATGTATGTGCATCCTTAAAAAAAACCAGTAGTAACATATCCATTAAATTTGTATCAGGTTAGTAAAGACCGGGTTTTACAAAAGGAAACACTGGCCCAGATTCAGATAGGAGATACAACGGCGTATCTCCTGATACACCGTCGTATCTCTGAGTCCGGCTGTCGTATCTATGCGACTGATTCATAGAATCAGTTACGCATAGATATGCCTAAGATCCGACAGGTATAAGTGACTTACACCGTCGGATCCTAGGCTGCAATTCCAGGCCGGCCGCTAGGCTTTTTCCGGCGTATAGTTACCCCTGCTATGTGAGGCGTATCCTATGTTAAGTGAATTTTTACGTCGTTTGCGTAAGTCGATTTAGAATACGGCCGGACGCAAGTTACGCTCTCGCCGAAACCAATGACCTCGCGCCTGATTTAAATAGTACACTCCCCCTAGCCGCGGAATTTGAATTCCGCCGGGGGATTTACGATACGCTGCCGCAAGTTTTGAGGTAAGTGCTTTCTGAATACAGCACTAGCCTCTAAAACTTGCACCGGCGGATCGTAAACCAGATAGATTACGCGGATCTAAAGATCCGCTAATCTATCTGAATCTACCCCAATGGGCTCAGGAATGTCTTATCCACAATCTACAAAAGGGGAAGAGGGATTGTAACATTTGTCCAAAACAAAGATATTGCAGTTTCATATGGTAGTCTAATGTGGTGGTATGCTTACCAAGGGAAAAGAGCCAGCGCTGGACTGGTAGAGTAGGTACGCTGGACTGGTAGTTATGGCTCTGCATGTCCCTCTGAAGGCAACATACAGTATGTAGTGACAAGGGACAGAATATCTTTGAGTCGGGGACTGCCTTAATGTTTGATTCTTTACATGATCACATGCCTCTGCCTCTGCCTGGGCATTGAAGAGAACGCCTTTGGCTGAGGTGTTACTCTACATGCATGGGCACAGTCAGACCCTGCCCACAAACAGCTTACCAATCCTGCATCAGTTTTATTTTCTTCTGCTTTTTTCCCTCAGTGATCTGGCCAGCAACACACCTCCTGTATAAAGCCCCGGACACATGGCCGGGTTTGCCGTCGGAGAAAACTGTGGTGGGGAGCTTCTGGCCGGGAATCTTGGCCGTGTGTATGTATGCTTCCTCCTAGTTTTCCAGACAGGAAAACTGCCGGGAATCCTGGGGGGAAAATAGAGAACCTGTGATGGTTGTCTATGCTCGGACTATGTTAACCACTTAACGTCCGCCGCACGCCTATATACGTCCGCACAATGGCACGGACAGGCAGAAGGGCGTATATATACGCCCTTGCCTTCTAGCGGGTGGGGGGTCCGATCGGGACCCCCTCCGCTGCGTGCGGCGGGCGGGATCCCTCGGGGAGCGATCTGGGACGACGGCGCGGCTATTCGTTTATAGCCGCTCCGTCGCGATCGCTCCCCGGAGCTGAAGAACGGGGAGAGCCGTATGTAAACACGGCTTCCCCGTGCTTCACTGTGGCGGCGCATCGATCGAGTGATCCCTTATATAGGGAGACTCGATCGATGACGTCCATCCTACAGCCACACCCCCCTACAGTTGTAAACACACACACAGTGATCCTTAACTCCTACAGCGCCCCCTGTGGTTAACTCCCAAACTGCAACTGTCATTTTCACAACAAACAATGCAATTTAAATGCATTTTTTGCTGTGAAAATGACAATGGTCCCAAAAATGTGTCAAAATTGTCCGAAGTGTCCGCTATAATGTCGCAGTCATGAAAAAAATCACTGATCGCCGCCAATAGTAGTAAAAAAAAAATAATTAATAAAAATGCAATAAAACTATCCCCTATTTTGTAAACACTATAAATCTTGCGCAAACCAATCGATAAACGCTTATTGCGATTTTTTTTACCAAAAATAGGTAGAAGAATACGTATCGGCCTAAACTGAGGAAAAAAAAAATTTTATATATGTTTTTGGGGGATTTTTATTATAGCAAAAAGTAAAAAATATTGAATTTTTTTCAAAATTGTCGCTCTATTTTTGTTTATAGCGCAAAAAATAAAAACCGCAGAGGTGATCAAATACCACCAAAAGAAAGCTATATTTGTGGGGAAAAAAGGACGCCAATTTTGTTTGGGAGCCACGTCGCAGGACCGCGCAATTGTCTGTTAAAGCGACGCAGTCCCGAATCGCAAAACCTGGCCTGGGCATTTAGCTGCAAAATGGTCCGGGGCTTAAGCGGTTAAATATACTCCCTGGTGCTCCCCCCTCCCCTCAGTATCCTCCCCTTTCCCCTATTTCCACTTGCCCTCTGTTCCTCCCCTGGCCTCTTACCCTTCCCTTCCTCCCTGATTGTTGTGGCTTTGCTGTGAAGTCATATTGTTTTTGTCTTTTAATTTGAAAAAGAAAAATAAAGATTAAATATATATAAAAAAAAATGAGAACAGTTTTATTATGCATTATTGCTTTACGTTTTGTTGCACTATGTGTTTTACTGGTACATGAGAACACTACCTCTGCTACCTGGCATAAAATATGTATGACCATGGTAGGGAATAGGGTTACATATGTCCCCAGACAGTTTGTTTGCTGATTTAGAAATCTGTTGATTGAGCAGATCTATGAAAATGACTTTCTTGGTGCCCACCATCACTTTCTTTATATATTTTTTTAAATTCTTCCTGCATTTTTAAAATAGTTGCCTTTTAATGCCCCGTACCGCTAAGCATTCTAGCATGCCTTATAGACTGTTCTCACAAGCGTTGGGTTACATTGATTTATGTGGCTCAATCCTATTGAGTCCATTTTACTTGTGTCTTTGTTCCTGAAATGGAAATCCTTCTCTGAGCTTTATCCATTGATGACAAATAACCGAATATATTCCTGTGCTTACAGGGGCTCAGGAGGTCCACGGTCCACACCACTCTCTTATAAATTGATTAGTAAGGCTTGGAATAAGATCTTTAAAAGTGTATTAAAATCCTAAATGGATTTGACAGACTTGAACAGTGTTTAGTTTACACAAGTTTCCTTACAGGATTCTGGTTTTCCTGAAATATATATATATATATGTATATACACACCGTATATATATATATATATTTCCTATCTTTTTTAGTTGCTTCTTTTACTTTAAAGCCCCATTCTGGGCAAAGATCAATTTTTCCTCTAAACCACTTTATTAAGGTTTATCCACACTAATGTTTGAGCCGTAAGTTAAACCCTGCAGATGAACCTAACCCCCCCTCCCCCAATGCTTCTCCTTTAGCTGCAGAGGCAGCGGCCAGGGTGTATGCATGTCTTGGTCATGGCAGGAATTATACCCCATCGAACATGGCCCATTCAAGTAAATAGGGTCGTTCTGCAAGCGCCCTGCAACTGCATGCCATGCAGTATTGTGGGGTTTCGAGGGTTAAATTAGGAGGTGAGGATCCGATATAACGCTTCCTCCTGTCAAATGATCTCTGAATAGTGATCTGAACAAGGATTACTCTTCAGAGAGCAAAGCAAGTGTGAATGAGAACTTAGGGCCCGTTTAGACATGCTTTCAAATTTTAGCTACCATGTATGCTCATTAACACGCCAATTGCATTAAGATGAATTGTTGAGGCATTTTTCATGTGTTTTCAATGTGTTTAAAACCCTCTTTTGGAGAAGGGGTTTGACAAATAGCCTTCCCTAAACAGGATACTATGCCAAACTTGTAGGTATATAAGGCCTATTTTGACCTCATGGAGCAGGAAAGATCGCTCCTGCTCACGATTTTTAAAGCACAATTTATAGGGCAGCCTGTTCACTGCAATGGGCTTGTGTGCAGGTTGGATTGGTAGGTGGGTGGGTGCTGTCCTGGCTGGGAGGGTTGGAATTAAAGTTTTGCGCTCACTCGTAATTGTTTTGGTGGGTTTTCTTGTCTGGGCCCGGCCCACTTACCTATCCAAGAGGGTCCCCCAGGGAGTCTCCCATGGAAGCCTGGCGAGTCACCAGTAATACCACAGAAGGCACTTCGCGAGCACAGTACAGCCTTGGGGTGTGAGACCCGTAGGGGATGGATAGGTAAGAAGAGACCCGCAGGAGTATAATAAATGTCATTTGTCATAACCTGCAATAGAGGCTTTTTAACTTGTACACAAGTCCGTCGGACTAAAATCCAAAGTAAAAACACGCATGCTCCGAACCAATGCAAACCATAAGACAACATTAGCAGAAGTTGCCCAAAGTGTGGCGCTAAAGAGCAGAAAAACCACATCGTTTTGTTTATGTTGGCTGAAAAAGTTCTGCTGTCTGTATGCAGATCAAGTTCACGGCCAACATCCTTCGCACAAAATTCCACGGATTTGTCCGTGTAGTGTGTACAGGGCTTAAGTCTCCTTGGACAGTTTTTATACAGAAGCAAATTAAGATTGCCAGAACTGAGTCCTTGTAATCTCATTTAGAGCTACCACTGGCACTTCCATGCAAAGGAAAACAGCACACAGTCACTAGAACCCTGAACTCAGGTCATTTCTCACAAAGTCACAGGATCGCCGGATGCATCCTTCCAGTATCCATCGGACAGTGAGGGAGGTTGATGCCCATTGCCCACAATGCCACGGGACAGCCAGACCCTTTCCAACTTCAGGTACTCTTCAGTGAGCTCTTAGGTGATATCCCTTGTTTAGTCCCAGAAAAGGATTTTAGAAGTAGGGCCCCCAGCTATGCCACAGCTGCGACCTCGATGAACATCAGCTTGAATAGGCAGAAGACCATGATGTTCCAAAGCCCAGACTATACTGCATATATGCCTGTCCAGCCACCTGCTGGGCAGACCTTCCCAGGGCTTGGCTGAAGCACAATAGATATTCAGGCTGCTCATTAGACTTTCCAGTCTACTATGTTGTAGTAATATGTAGAATTCAGGATGAAACAATCAAACCTGCAGCCTGTGAGATCCAGAACAACCCAAAGCAATCAATAGCCGTTCCAAATAAATCAGAGGAACCAAAAAGAACTAGCAACCTAGCAACCTATCTAGAGATAGACCTATCTACCTATCTAGGGGAGACAATATATATATATATATATATATATATATAGATATATATATATATATATATATATATACAGGGAGTGCAGAATTATTAGGCAAGTTGTATTTTTGAGGATTAATTTTATTATTGAACAACAACCATGTTCTCAATGAACCCAAAAAACTCATTAATATCAAAGCTGAATATTTTTGGAAGTAGTTTTTAGTTTGTTTTTAGTTTTAGCTATTTTAGGGGGATATCTGTGTGTGCAGGTGACTATTACTGTGCATAATTATTAGGCAACTTAACAAAAAACAAATATATACCCATTTCAATTATTTATTTTTACCAGTGAAACCAATATAACATCTCAACATTCACAAATATACATTTCTGACATTCAAAAACAAAACAAAAACAAATCAGTGACCAATATAGCCACCTTTCTTTGCAAGGACACTCAAAAGCCTGCCATCCATGGATTCTGTCAGTGTTTTGATCTGTTCACCATCAACATTGCGTGCAGCAGCAACCGCAGCCTCCCAGACACTGTTCAGAGAGGTGTACTGTTTTCCCTCCTTGTAAATCTCACATTTGATGATGGACCACAGGTTCTCAATGGGGTTCAGATCAGGTGAACAAGGAGGCCATGTCATTAGTTTTTCTTCTTTTATACCCTTTCTTGCCAGCCACGCTGTGGAGTACTTGGACGCGTGTGCTGGAGCATTGTCCTGCATGAAAATCATGTTTTTCTTGAAGGATGCAGACTTCTTCCTGTACCACTGCTTGAAGAAGGTGTCTTCCAGAAACTGGCAGTAGGACTGGGAGTTGAGCTTGACTCCATCCTCAACCCGAAAAGGCCCCACAAGCTCATCTTTGATGATCCCAGCCCAAACCAGTACTCCACCTCCACCTTGCTGGCATCTGAGTCGGACTGGAGCTCTCTGCCCTTTACCAATCCAGCCACGGGCCCATCCATCTGGCCCATCAAGACTCACTCTCATTTCATCAGTCCATAAAACCTTAGAAAAATCAGTCATGAGATATTTCTTGGCCCAGTCTTGACGTTTCAGCTTGTGTGTCTTGTTCAGTGGTGGTCGTCTTTCAGCCTTTCTTACCTTGGCCATGTCTCTGAGTATTGCACACCTTGTGCTTTTGGGCACTCCAGTGATGTTGCAGCTCTGAAATATGGCCAAACTGGTGGCAAGTGGCATCTTGGCAGCTGCACGCTTGACTTTTCTCAGTTCATGGGCAGTTATTTTGCGCCTTGGTTTTTCCACACGCTTCTTGCGACCCTGTTGACTATTTTGAATGAAACGCTTGATTGTTCGATGATCACGCTTCAGAAGCTTTGCAATTTTAAGAGTGCTGCATCCCTCTGCAAGATATCTCACTATTTTTGACTTTTCTGAGCCTGTCAAGTCCTTCTTTTGACCCATTTTGCCAAAGGAAAGGAAGTTGACTAATAATTATGCACATCTGATATAGGGTGTTGATGTCATTAGACCACACCCCTTCTCATTACAGAGATGCACATCACCTAATATGCTTAATTGGTAGTAGGCTTTCTAGCCTATACTGCTTGGAGTAAGACAACATGCATAAAGGGGATGATGTGGTCAAAATACTAATTTGCCTAATAATTCTGCACTCCCTGTATATATATATATATATATATATATATATATATATATATATATATATTGTGATAGTACAGTTCCCTGTCCTGGTAATGGTCGCCCAGGACTCTCCTATAGGCAGGAATCTCCAATCCTGGGACCGGGTTTTGGAAACAGCCAGGAGTCTGGCTGGTTGATTGAACAGGTGGTTCCTGGGCTTATAGTAGAATCAAGACCAGTGTTCTGGACTCCACCCTCCCGAGGAGTCCAGGCAAGCAAGGGAGAAGCATGCATGTCTGCATGGTATAGACAGAGGACCCAAAGCTGTGGGCTGAGCAGCACAGAAGCTGAGAGAAGGTACAGTGATTTGTACAAGTACTTTGGTACGTGGCCAAGAGGGCTGAAGTGTAAGCCTAGGGGGCTGTATTTCTGAAGAGAGCCAGTTGGCTTGGCATTTTCGTTTGTCCATTTCTTTATTGCTGTAGAAACTTGAAACCCCCTGTGTGGGAATTTTGGATGGACGTTTTTCTTTCTTTTAATAAAAGTGGGTCAACAAACCCTTAAAAAGCACAACTGGCGTGGACTCTGCTGCTCACTGGTATGCTCTACCCAGATGCTAAATCACCCCAACATTACAATATATATATATATATATATATATATATATATATATATATATATATATATATATATATATATATATATATATATATATATATATAAACTAAGGTATTTACAGTGTTGCTTTATAATTTCTGTAAGGCATGTCTAGTGAAAGTGTAATTTTTAAATTATCTATATACTATGGTATAAAAATACTTTACAGAAACATGTTTTTGCTGAGTCTGGCGTTTTTAATTTGAGTAATGTATAAGGCTTATTCAGCTTCCTTATTCTGGCTGTGAATTCTCCCTTTTCCAGCTGTCTTGTAGTGTGAAACAAAGATTTTCTGCATTTAGGGAGGGGTATTAGGCTCTCACTAAGCACTCTCGTTACAATGTATGTGGATATATAGAAAGAGCTACCAGGTCCGTGGATCAAAGGCACCACATCCCATTAAAAAAGCATAGAAAAGTTGCAAACAATATCGACTTTAAAGGTGCCGAATCAATACTCCACAACGGATAATTTTAAAATGAGTATAAATAACAATTTTATTTAATTACAAAACTTTAAAAGCAACACCATTATAGTGTTAATTAAAATCGTCACATAGTATTCATGCGGCTTGAGCATGTATGCAGTAACTTCAGCTCTACATGTTCAACAAAATATGACTACTTCAGAAGTCTTATGAGTACTGCATGAAGTGTCACGGGGTGCTCAGAAGTATCTAAACACCTGAAAAGCTCATGCATCAAGTCCAGGAGGATATCAATGACCATAGGAGGGACAGGACCCATATATACCTTAAAAAATGAAAATGTTTCAAGGATCATACAGTCTCGAAATTATCACCCAGATTAATTTAAGGATGGAGAACTAAGCTGTGGGACTAACTGAAGCATGATGGTGTGTGTTCTGGCCATTGTGCATCTGCCTTACAATCGAGTTGGGACCTCTCTTCCACCCTCCTCGCTTCATTTGGGGTTATGAAGACTTGCTCTTAAAGAAATATTTCTCCATCCTTGAATAGGTCTGGATGATCATCATTGATATCCTCCGGGACTACCTATAATCTATTGCAATTTGCTGCCCAGGATTACAAATTCAAGGGTTACAAGTGCACATTAAACCACCCATACACTTTGGTAACTGACAGGCAATTTAATTTGTATTTAAGTTTGTTCCTAATTTGCTTCAGATTTTAGGTGCTGAAAGCGGTACAATTATTTTGCATGGAAATTTGGTGTTTTATATTGTAGGCCTGTAATTCTTAGGAATAACTCACTTAAATCTGACCAAACAGGAATCTAGTAGACATCCTGGGTATGAAAAAGTTTGAAACACAAAATCATAAATTATAATATAATAAATAACTATAAATAATTATAACAAATAATAATATAATTATAATAACATTTATTCAATAATGTAATCAAATCAAAAACACTGAAATGTTCTCAGTTGCAGAATTGTCGCTGTCATTACTTTCAGTGTTTGATGAGGAATTTCCCCACAAATCGCTATCGCTCAATTCTGCAAGTGATTCTAATTTATTATCGCTGTTTTCTAGCTGGTGTAAAACCCCTTTTGACATAAAGGGACACTTTTTGGTTGCTATGGACAATCTCCAGTTTCCAGACTGAAAAAAATGTATTTATAATATAAAAGTGTATGCAGGTCACTGGACAGACCACTAGGGACAAAGGGGGTGTGTAATTATTTTATACAGTACTGTAATCTGTAAGATTACAGTATACTGCTTGTGTATTGTGTTTTTACTTTTTTGAATTTGGCGCCGATCTCCGCCCCCGTGCGTCATAACGTCGCAGGGAACTGAGCTTGGTGGCACTCGGGCACTGTGAATCGAGCGAGGACACAGCTCGCTCACACAGCGGGGAGACATCGCAGGATCCAGGGGAAAAGGTAGGTAACCATTCCTGGATACTGCGATGCGATCCCGAGTCTGGCTCGGGGATACCGCTAATGGTACTGGAATTCCACCCCGAGCCTGACTCAGGATTACTGCCAGGGAGGTTAAAATGCCTTCATGAATCTGTGACTATCTTCCTTTTCTGTGCCCTTATCAGTTAGCATTGCTCCTAAAGCTTAGTACACACTATTAGTTTTTGTTCGTTCAACCCAGCTGTTTGAACAAGAAAAAACTGAAGATCTTGGGAGGAGCTGTTGTATTAACTATGTGATGTTAGTAAAGCAATCTCCCCGCTGAGCTATCTGACAGAGGGGCTGGCCCCCACCAAAACAGCACTTTCGGCCATTGGCTGAGAGCACTGATTGGATGCCGATCGGCAAACCTTTTTCAAGCATGCCCCTTCTGTCGGGCCGGCTGCCGTAAACACGGGCCAAATGTTGGCTGGTTTCTATTGAACCGGTTCATGCCGCCCCATATTCGGCCTGTGTGTATAGCCCTTCACTCTCTCTGCATGCTACAGAACCCCCTTCAATTTTATGAATATGGAAGGGGGGGTATTTCTGTAGTCCTTTCCTGCACTGACAGTGCTGCTCCTCCAGAGATGCAGTATAGTCAGTGAAAGTTGTCACCCTATGACAGTAAGTGTGTTGGTGGCAGGATCACCACTTAAAAATGAAAGAAAATCTTCCTGACACCACAAAACAACTTATCCAATCCTTGGTTATTTCCCGCCTTGACTACTGCAACTCTCTCCTCAACGGCCTATCCTTACACAGGCTTTCCCCCTTCTTCAGTCTATTATGAATGCGGCTGCTAGACTCACTAACCGATCCATGACTGCTGCTCCTCTCTGCCAATCCCCTCACTGGCTTCCCCTACCCCACCGTCTAAAATTCAAAATAATAACCACAACATACAAGGCCATTCACAACATCACCCCCAGCTACATCACCAACCCCATCTGCAGATATCGCCCAAATCGTCCTCTCCGTTCCTCCCAGGACCTCCTGTTCTCTAGCTCCCTTGTTACCTACTCCCATGCTCGCCTCCAGGATTTCTATAGAGCCTCTCCCATCCTCTGGAACTCCCTACCCCAGTATGTCCAGTCAGCCCCCACCCTGTCCACCTTTAGGAGAGCCCTGATTTATCCAGGGAAGCCTATCCCACACCCACCTAAGAATTGTACCCGAATCACCTCATTCGATCACCCCCCACAGCTATTACCCTTTGTACTACCTCCCCTACCTTTTAGAATGTAAGCTCCACGAGCAGGACCCTCCTGTTCCTTCTGTATTGAACTGTATTGTAATTGTGCTGTCTCTCTTCTACATTGTAAAGCGCTGTGCAAACTGTTGGTGCTATAAAAATCCTGTATAAAAATAATAATAATAATAATAAAAAAATTAAAATAAACCTAATGCAACTAATGCAGTCATCAAATCTGGCAATACAAAGTATCTGAACCATTTATATTAATTGTAATATGTAATAATATTTTTTTAATTGTTTAATGAAATAAAACATTCCCTAAAGTAATATTTTACAGACTGTAAATGTCCTCCAGGCACTGACACTTGTTTGAAATGTATAAAACGGACCTCCAACAGAGACCTAAAAAACAAATGATTTGCAGTTAACCTGAGCACATAAATACTTGGGTACAGTGTCATTTTTAATCATTACTTTGAGGTCTTACCCTACATTCTGAATGGAATGTTCAAGTGATATTTCACAAAGAACTTTGTTTATTTGTGGTTCCCCTATCCTGCCAAAAATCTGTCATCTTGTTTATGTGCCCTGCACACCTTTCACTCCCACAAACAAAATTCCTGCGTTCAACAAGCTCTGTCTGGTCATCCGATGGCGGTGGTACATTAGGGTCTGGATAGCTTGATAATTTGACATCTTTTCCCTGGAATTCCCTAATACGATCACCACTGGGTCATCTCATCTTTAATATGTCCATAATTTTGCTTCATTATAATTATTACATAATTATTGTTTTTCATCATTGTTTATGAGGTAGTATATCATGACAATAAAATATGAGGGAAAAGGTCCTTGGCCTTATAAAATATGGAAAGCCCAACACTTAAAAATATATATATTTTTTTATTTAAACAGTAAAAAAAAATTACAGGAAAATACAACCATATTTTCGTACAGATATATTGGAAGATTAAACAAAAGGGTTATGTTATGCAGCAAAAAAATATATGCTAATAACAAACAATAGGGAACGGAAAAGGATGAGAGCAAATAAGTGGTCTAATCAGAATGATACAATAAGAGACATATTACAGTAGTTTCTGTGATTGTGACAGATGTTCTTCCTAGAGGGACCACACATTTTAGTATATGTTACTATTTCTTAAAATGTAATGCCGCGTACACACGATTGGATTTTCCGTCGGAAGCTTGGCTTGCATACACACGGTCACACAAAAGTTCTCGGAACTTTCGACCGTCAAGAACGCGGTGACGTACAAGACTACGACGAGCCGAGAAAATTAAGTTCAATGCTTCCGAGCGTGCGTCGGAATGCCACAGCCGATCGGAATTTCCGATTGGAATTTTTTTCCGTCGTAAAATTTGAGAACCAGCTCTCAATCTTTTGTTGGCGGAAATTCCGACAGGAAAAGTTTGATGGAGCATACACATGGAGCATACACGCGGTCGGAATGTCAAACCAATAGCTCACATCGGACTTTTCTTGTCGGAAATTCCACCCGTGTGTATGGGTCATTACCCTTGCAAACAAACGGCCATAGAAATAGGCAGATTTAGCTAAGGAAGTCAACCTTCTTTTATAATTACATTTAAAATGATTTATTTCATTCACCCATTCAGATAATTTGGGTGCTGAAAATGGATTCCAGTTTCTAGGAATAACACATTTTGCAGCTGCAATGAGGAAGGTGACAAAATTGTATTTCTTAAACTTGAGATAAATAATATCCATCATTAATTGTATTTTTTAAATTGTATCTAAATAATAATATATGATATACTATTCAGTAACAATCTTAGCATATGCTTTGAATAAATAGTGAATATTTTCACTACTGTACTGTATGCAACTAAAACCTGTTTTTAATATGAATTGTGATGCTGTGTACACACGGTCGTTTTATGTGATGAAAAAAAAACGTCATTTTTAAAAACGTCATTTAAAATGACTGTGTGTGGGGAAAACGTTGTTTTATGTCTTCTGAAAAACGACAAAAAAAAAATTGGAGCATGCTTCAATTTTTTATCTCATTTTTCAAAATGTTGTTTTTTGTGTCATAAAAAATGACCGTGTGTAGGCTAAAACGACGTTTTTTAAACCCGCGCATGCTCAGAAGCAAGTTATGACGCGAGCTTGAGTAGAACAGAGTGCCGCCGTACGTGCTGAATGTAACCGCGCTTTGCTAGAGCATTTTGAAAAACCGATGGCGTGTAGGCAACGTCGTTTTTTAAAATGAAGTTTAAAAAAAACGTCGTTTTTTTTCATCACATAAAACAACGTTTTTTTTCATTACATAAAACGACCATCTGTACGTGGCATTAGGGTCAGTTTGGTATGTATGCAGCCGATAAATGTTCTGGGAAATTCTTGTCTGTGATGTGAGGTGCCATTTCTTGTGCACCTTGCTGTAAAGGCTAGTTATAAATTGGGGTGGTTGCCATATTTTTGTATAGCTTGTTCGAACGATAATTTATCCTATATGAATTTTCCATTTTATGGTCCTTCTTTGGACAATTCTTTATAAAGTGCCGGCAATGCAACAGGAAACTTATAAGACGCTCTATAGCTATTAGTATAAATGTATTTTAAATTGTATTGAAATTTTCCACATCTTTTATCCTGTAATAGATGGTTTCCAGAGGTCATGGTGTAGACTACTCTGTTATGGCTTGTATATGCACTTAGGTTATGTCTTTAGAGAATATCGTTTTGACCTTTTACTCAGGTTTTCAAGTAATGACTGAAACCACTTCCATTTATGGGAATGGAAATGATAAATTTTCTCATTGGGTAGCCAGATAGATGCTGGTGTGACCTTGACCTTTATGTAACATGAAGTCATTACAATTGTATCTTTCCTTTAGTGGACTTTTACTAGCATTTGAAAAGCTTTTATTCTGCAAAACATTTTGAAGATTAAAATACATTTGTTATTTGAAGTAGACCATGTGCTGGAAGAAAACAGATTAGACAATGTGGCTACTACCCTTGCGTTTCCATTTAGTGTGATTTTAAACAGTTGTTATGTTCTCACTGATACATTTCTACAGCATCCCTGTATATGTGCCCAGCAGTGTTGCAAATAACAGCGTTAAAATAATTGCAATAACCTAACACAGCCCCTTTTGAGGGTAACGAGTAATCTACCTGAATACTCTTCCCCTCACGGTAACACCGTTCCCATTACATCTACCTGTGTCAGCACTGCAGCAGCCGTCTGCCATCCATTATTAAAAAAGCGCGCCTCCTCCTCTGACTGTTCCGTGATAGGCAGAACACTAATTTTCCTAGCAGAGCCTCTGTTTAGTGTTCAGCCTCGGACGAGAGGACATCCGTGATAGGCGGAACACCGAACAGAGGCTCTGCTGGGAAAATTACTGTTCTGCCTATCACGGAACAGCCTGAGGAGGAAGCGCGGCTTTTGAATAATGGATGGCCGCCGTCTGACATCTCTGCAAACAGGAGAAGGTAGGGAGATGAGTATATCCCAAAACCAACATTTTAGCTGGAAAATTAGGGGGTCGTCTTATACACCGGCAAAAAAAAAGTCACAGTTACTTTGCTGAGTAACTAATTACTTTTTCAATGTAGTAACTGAGTCACTAACGCAATTACTTTTTCGGAGAAGTAATTTGTAACTGTAACTAATTACTTTTTTAAAGTAAGATGAGCAACACTGGTGCCCAGTGATTTGCTCTTGAGTGGCCCTGGTGTTCCAGGGAGCTGCCAGAAAAAAACAAGCTGGAAGGATTGGACTGATTATTATCTACAAATCATTTATACCAGCTTTTTTAACCACTTCAGCCCCGGGAGGATTTTCCCCCTTAATGACCAGAACATATTTTGCGATACGGCACTGCGTTGCTTTAACTGACAATTGCACAGTCATGCGACGTTGTACCCAAACAAAATTGAGGTGTTTTTTTCCTCACAAATGGAGCTTTCTTTTGTTGGTATTTGATCACCTCTGCGGTTTTTATTTTTTGCGCTATAAATAAAAAAATACTGACAATTTAGAAAACAAAACGAAACAATATTATTTACTTTTTGCTATAATAAATATCCAAAAATCAAATAAAAACAACACATTTCTTCATCAGTTTAGGCCAATATGCACTCTTCTACATATTTTTGGTAAAACAATTGCAATAAGTGTATATTGATTGGTTTGCGCAAAAGTTATAGAGTCTACAAAATAGGGGATAGATTTATGGCATTTTTATTCTAATTTTTTTTTTTACTAGTAATGCCGGTGATCAGCGTTTTGTAGCAGGACTGCGACAATGCGGCAGACAGATCAGACACTTTTGACACTTTTTTGGGACCAGTGACATTATTTCAGTAATCAGAGCTAAAAAGAGCCACTGATCACTGTATAAATTACATTGGCAGGGAAGGTGTTAACATTAGGGGGCGATTAATGGGTTAAGAGCCCTTTCACACTCGCAGCGCCTGGGCATCGGTGGTGAAGCGCCGCCGTTTTAACAGCGCTTTACCGTCATTTTAGCGGTGCTTTTACAGCCACTAGTGGGGCGCTTTTAAAATTCTTAGTATAGGACGTTTGTAGTGATCTTGACACCACATTTTGTATCAGCATACAATTCCTTGAGAGATGGACATGATCTCCCCGATGTCAGCCTACTGGCCGAAGTGACGGTACTTCCAAATGGTCCATTGTGCGAGTTAAAGTCCCATTTCGCTCTTAAATGTGGACATGATTTTTTTTTACCAAAATTATAGCAAATAGACTGCTCCTGCATATCTCGCCTCTAGCTCATTTGGACCAGTCGGGAAGGTTGAGATAACACCCAGAGGGTCTTGAATGCGATTCATTATGCACAATTTTCTCGCTCATCCTTGGTGATTCTCTGAACAGATGCAGAGAAAGCATTTGATAGGGTTGACTGGTTGTTTCTGAGTACCACACTGGAACACATTGGACTTGGGGACTTGGGCCAGGGATGAGATGATGGGTAGATGCGTTATATTCGACACCCTCAGCTAGGGTGAAAGTTAATGAGGTCCTCTCAGACACCTTTCAAATACAAAATGGGATGCGCCAAGGCTGCCTGATTTCACCTTTAATTTTTATACTTACCTTAGAACTGTTCTTGAGAATCATCCGAGCGCATCTGTATATAAAGAGTATCAAGACTAGAGGTAGCGAGCATAAATTGGCGGATGATCTAATCTTCTTTATAACATCTCTTCCCTGTGTCTCTTCCTTCTCTCCTCGTAGAACTAAGTAAATACAGCAAGCTATCCAACTACAAAATAAATTACAGCAAGTCTGAGGCAATGGGATAGAGATACCTGCCCTTTAAGTGGACGGACTCCCACATACGCTATTTGGGAACAAATATTCCTCACAAACTCAATAGGATTTTTGAACTCAATTTCTTGGGTCCACCCACCTAAATAGTGGGTGGACCTCGAACAAGCATCAGTGAATTCTGTGTTGGTGGGTATACCCTGGTCCCCCATGCAAACGTGTCCCACAATGATCACACTGCATCCTACAATAGGGGCGATGCTACGAGTTGTTAAACACTTGTTTAAGACAATGCCTACTTTACCTCCTGCTCCAAGTCCTCTTGCACCAGTGTTGGGATCCTACACATTCTTGCCAGGCCTGACAGACTCTATATTTGCGGCGTTGCATCCACGGAACATTTTTGGACGCCTTCATTTCTCAGTAGCTAATAAACTCATGTCCAGCCGAGAACTAGAGACACGCTTCCATACTGATTTAGATTTTTTCCGTAGGGCTTAACTGAGTGCTTACCCTTAGACCACCAAAGCCTTTGTCAACTCACTCCACTCGAGCAAATCCGTTTAGAGAGGTCTTAACTCCCTCTCTCATTCCTTTGCTTTGTTGACAAATCAGGGGGACATGGCCGACTTGAGCTTCTTACAACAGTGGAAAGATGACCTTTGAATTACCTTCTCTCACCCTCAGAAAGACAAAATTGTACTCTTTGCACATAAAGAGTACCTGGCAAGCAGATATCAGGAGGAGGGGTTATAAACGTTTTAACCAGTGGTACAGGACCCCTGCCAAGCTGCATAGGATATATCATCAGGTTTCAGATAAGTGTTGGTGCTGTGAAAACGCTGACGGGGGTCTCACTCAATAAAAATCCAGCGGCCTTTCTATTAAATGACACCCCTTTGTCTAAAAAAAAAAGTAAGAACTCTCTACTTAGACATTTACTTACAGCAGCTAAAGCCTGTATTCCAGCTCCATGGAAGAGTACCCTCCCCCCTACTGTTGCCCATTGGCATACCATTGCCCATTGGCATACCAGAACTACAGATATTCAGATTATGGAAAACCTTACCATGACTTTGAAAGAACAGGAAGACAAGTACTGGAAGATTTGAACTCCCTAATTTTATTATAGGGACTAGACACCACTGGCCTCTCAGCCTCATGGAACATCAGGGGAGATTTGGGTTCTGTGGAGTGGCCTCCCCCTCCTTTTTTTACTCTCTTCTCTTTGTTTCTTAATTTATTTGATGCTGTTCTATTATCTCTCTTCTGTACATTGTATACTCGGGTAAGGTCCTTTTCGACGACTACCGCAATTGTTTCTACCTTTTTATTGGAAAATATAAAATTGTTTGGGAAATGTACAGGGCAATACGGAGTACCATCCTACAACATGTAATGTGATGAGCAGTTGCCAATTGTTCTTTTGATAGCTGACCTAGCAGCCGTCTGTGTACTAGCTTAGATGGGATGTGCTATTGTAATGCTTGTTGTTTGTTTACATTTTGTTCACTGCCCAATATTAATTTCCTTAAATGGTTTGTAAAGGTAAAAGTTTTTTTCACCTTAATGCATTCTATGCATTAAGGTGAAAAAACTTCCGAGAATACCTTCCTCCCCAGGCCCCCCCCCGTTTACTTACCTGACCCCTCGAAAGTCCCGTGCCGTGAACGCGCTGGCATCTTGGCCGGCTTCCCGGCTCATTCATTGGTCGATTGAAGCAGCGCAGCCATTGGCTGCTGTCAAACACAACCAATGACGTGGTGCGCCGCAGGGCGGGGCCGAGTTATACAGTCGGCGACTATGGCTGTCGGCTTTATCACAGGAGCGTGCCCGCAAGGACTCCACACCATGCGAGCTCTCTCGCATGAATGTGTGGAGTTCTTGCAGGGAGGACCAGAGACAGCCGCCGAGGGACCCCAGAAGACGTGGATCGGGGCCACACTGTGCAAAACGAGTTGCACAGTGGAGGTAAGAATAACATGTTTGTTATTTTAAAAAAATAAAAAAATGTCCTTTACAAACCCTTTAAAGTGATTGTAAAGCTTTGATTTTTATTTTGTTTTTTAAATAACAAACATGTCATACTTACCTCCACTTTGCAGTTTGTTTTGCACAGAGTGGCCTCGATCCTCGATTTCTGGGTTACCTCAGCGGCTCTTGCGGCTCCTCCCCACATCATATAACCCCCTAGGAGAAGCGCTCTCCCGGGGGGTATCTTGCGGGCGGGCTCCCAAGTCCATCCTTCGGCATCTATAGACACTGAATGTAGGACTCGGCCCCGCATCCAGCGCCCGTGTCATTGGATTTGATTGACAACAGCAGGAGCCAATGGCTGCACTACTATTAATCTATCCAATCAAGAACCGAGAACCCCAGGCAGATGGACAGCGTGTCTCCGCCGTGGGAAATTCCTGGGTTCAGGCAAGTAAAACGGGGGGTCTGGGGGACAGGTCACTGCCAGGTGTTTTTTCACCTTAATGCAGAGGATGCATTAAGGTGAAAAAAAGACAAGGGTTTACAACCACTTTAAATGCTAAATAAAGAATAAAAATAATAAAATAATTTACCTACTGGGAATTCTTTACCATTTTGGATTTTTTCTCATTTTAAGTGACAGTAGTCACTAGGAAATTTAAAGAGAGTGTTTCTGACAGTGGTTCTAACTCTGGAACAACAACAGCAAAAAATGATTTGCCTTTAGATACATGTTAATGTAAAACTACTTATTAAAAATGCAAGAGGAAAGATGGCTAAATAAACAAAACTAATAAACTTGTCCCTCAAAGAAATGTTGGTCCTTGGCCAACAGTGTTTGAAATCATTCTTGTCTGCAGGGAGGACGTTAAATAATACTTGGTGACATGAGATGCCACTGCAAAGTATGAACACTTTAAGATGTCAGAATTGTAACAGTTCGGTGACTGTGTCTTATTGTCCCTTATTTGTCGATGTCCTGAACTGCGCTGAGATGTCATTAATCATTGTGATGACACTAAAAGCGATTGATGCGGCATTACTTTTTATCCTATAGACAGGCTCTCTCTCCCTGTTTGATGTTAAATGTGCCCTTTTAGATGTAATTCCTCACCTGTGACAACTCCAGTGCTCTCAGAGTGACAGATCTTTAATGGCTGCTGATGGATTCCGGCAGGCAACAACCAGAGGATCGTCTTTTCAGCCTTTACAACTACAGATGGCCACAGTCTCAGTTTGCACCCACAGCAGTGCCAGAGCTATGTGAATGCACTGTACAAATACACTGCCTTAGTGGGCCTGATTGCTATATAAATAACAAGAGTGGGATTAAGGTAGAACTGACGCCAACATTTTTATTGATTTTTGACAGACAAAATTGATTACTGTCCGTGATACTTTTTTTATTTTCCCTAACATCTAATTTTTGAAAAATTATATTTTAGGGCAAATAAATAAAAAAAAGTATCACAGACAGTTCTCAATTTTGTCTGTCACAATTGCATTAATACGGCTACAATCACCTCAAGTTTTAAAATGTTTCGATAGTTTTGGATAAAGGGTAGGGTTATACCCTAGCTTTTTTTTTTTTACATTTGTGTTCTTTGTGTTTGTGTTCTTCCTCCTGACAATTCCCCACAGATTCTCTATGGGGTTTAGGTCAGGCGATATTGCTAGCCAACCAAGCACGGTGATACCATGGTAAACCAGGTATTGGTACTTTTGGCAGTGTGGGCAGGTGCAAAGTCCTGCTGGAAAATGAAATCAGCATCTCCATAAAGCTGGTCAGCAGAGGGAAGCATGAAGTGCTCTAGAATTTCCTGGTCGAGGGCTGCGCTGACTTTGGACTTGATAAAACACAGTGGACCAACACCAGCAGATGACATGACTCCCCAAATCATCACTGACTGTGGAAAATGTTACATTTAATTTAGAAATCAAGGTCTCAGAGTCTGGAGGAAGAGTGCAGAGGCACAGAATTCAAGTTGCATGAGGTCCAGCGTGAGGTTTCCACAGTCTGTGATGATTTGGAGACCCATGTCATCTGGTCTTTATTTTCATCCATTGTACTTTACCCTAATTTTAACTCTGTGGCAATGACATAAAAAGCTAGAGGGTATTTCCTAACTGGTGCCACACACAGCAAAACTCAACTAGAATTTGAACAGTTCCATGCCAAAAGTTATGGCAAAAGTTGGGCGCTTTTACAGTATTTCATAATTTATGATGAAGTTCGAGAATTTATAAATGTTTTTTGTCTTCATCATAAATTATGAAATACTGTAAAAGTGCCCAACTTTCGCCATAACTTTTGGCATGGAACTGTTACATTTTTTAAAAGGCAAGCATATATCAAATTTAAGAGGGGGAATTGTTGTTTCCTTTTTTTTTCTCCTTTTTCTGTTTTTATTATGTTTTATTTTTATTATGTTTTCTAATCTAAAGATTAAACCGAGGGAAGTAGGTAGTGGAAGGGTTGGAAGGATAGCTAAATCACAAGGACATAATTAAGGATAGAGTTAAAATAATACAAGTTCATATAAACAGGGCACAATCAAGCCTATCTTGAAGAAACCCACCCTCGACCCCAAGGCCCCTGAACATCGTCGTCCCATAACAGGCCTGAATGTCCTCTCCAAGGTAATGGAGAAAGCAGTGGTACAACAGCTGCAACAGCATCTAGATGCCCATAATTTGCTCGATCCTTTTCAATCGGGTTTCCGTCCCGGGCACGGGACGGAGACAGCACTGCTCAAAATATGGGACGATGCTCTCGAGGCTGCAGACGAAGGAGAATCCTGTCTTCTGGTTCTGTTGGACCTAAGTGCAGCATTTGACACAGTAGACCACAAACTATTACTGACTCGGCTAGTTGAAGTAGCCAGAGTCACGGAAGGTGATTTGTCTTGGTTCTCCTCCTTTCTGGAAAACCGATCACAAACAGTGAAACTTGGTCCTTTCACTTCTGAAAAACGCACGTTTTCATGCGGGGTCCCTCAAGGATCCCCCCTGTCGCCGGTACTGTTCAACATCTATCTTCGCCCCCTCTTTGAAATCATCAGCACCAAAAAACTACTTTATCACTCCTATGCAGATGACACACAACTATATTTTTGCATCTGCAACAAAAAGGATAATCATCTCGGTCTAGAGACATGCCTCTCTTTGATAGAAAACTGGATGACAAAGAGCTATCTTAAACTCAACGGGGCGAAAACAGAACTTCTTCTGTTTCTCGCCAGTCGTAAGAATCAACCAGCAACACCCTGGACACCTCCGCCCATTCTGGGCCAAATCATCACCCCTAGCACCAAAGTCAAAAGTCTCGGGGTCATCTTTGACGCCCACATGACAATGGATGCACAAATAGGGTCAGTAGTCAGCGGATCTCACCATCTGCTGCGCCTACTACGCAGACTTATCCGATTCATTCCCAAAGAAGACATAGCGGTCGTAGTGGGAACAATTGTGAACTCCAGACTGGACTATGCAAATACCCTTTACCTCGGACTCCCAAAGTACCAAATCACTCGTCTGCAAGTCGTTCAAAACTCGGCCGCCAGACTGGTGACTGGGAAAAAACCCTGGGAATCAATCTCACCTTCACTGAGAACCCTTCACTGGTTGCCAGTAAAAGATAGAATTGCGTTTAAAGCACTATGTCTGATACATAAGTGCATCCATAGGAAGGCCCCCCAATATCTATGCGAAAAAATAAAAACTCACAACCCCAATCGCGTCCTGCAATCCACCAACCAAAATCTGCTCCAGATACCGAAAGCCAAATACAAGTCCAAAGGAGAGCCAAGATTTGCGCTCCAAGGTTCCAGACTATGGAATGCTTTACCAACCAGCATTCGGTTGGAGGAGAATCACCTGACCTTTAGAAGAAAGATCAAAACTCATCTCTTTTGATATCAAAAGAGACAGGAACAGCGAGCGCCCAGAGGCGATTTAGTTTGCATGTGCTGCGCTATATAAGTTCTTCATTCATTCATTCATAGATAAAGTAGAAACAGCTGATAGAAGAAATTAAATATGATTAAGAATAAAACAAGCAGAATATATGCATAAGATGGTTTATTTGAAAATATGTATGTGTATCTTCGTAAAAAAAAGAGAAAAAACTTTAAAGTAAAGAATTGAAAAAAAAAAATTAGGATATGGGTATTTTATGTTTAAATTTACAGCCAACAATGCCCCTTTCACATAATTACTTTATATTTTTGGCTGTTCTGTTAAAAACACATTAATTTACAGAGCTCAATAATTAATAATTACATTTTTTCTCACTGGATTTCCTTCTTTCATTCGGAAACCGCTTCTCTGCAGTGCTTTACCTTTAAAAAAAATCTCATAAAACTCTGTGACATCAGGGTTATGTGTACAATTTGTATTGAATATTTATTTGTAAAAAATATTTAATATACATGTTAAAAAAGATGAAAACTGCAGTTTTAAAACTTAAATAGATTTTAAACTATTATAGTTTTCCTTTAATAAGGACTTCTGACAGACCCAGAGTAAACAATGTGTGAAATAAAATGTTATATCATTCAAATGCATTCCTTTGAAAACACAGCTCTGTATAGGATTGAATTACAAACACATGATTGTGTTACAAAAGAGTTTCATTTATTTCACGTGCTTTTAGAAAAACGTGTTAATTTTTTTTCAAAGGTTAGAATATTATGCTGTCTGCAGGCTGTGAACATCGGTTTGGCTCAGTTTTCCAACTGCTCATTTTGCTCACAAAAGCATAAGCGGAATATTTTTTTTTTTTTTTTTTTCACTTCAGACTCCACCTCATAGAGTGTGCATTATATGCTCATGTTCTGCGTGCCAGCCCATTGCATCTCTATGTTGGTTTTGCATCATAAGTGTCGCTTCTTCTTGTGTGAAAATTTTTATTTTTCTTCGTTTTTTTTTTTATTTTTTTATTTTTTTTATTATATATATGAATATATATTATTGTTATTTATTAAATGTCACTCCTCATGCTTCAGAGGCACAAAAGGATTACAATTTCATTTTATCCCCCCCTTATCCTTCCCCCCCCCATCCCCCCTATCTCACCTTAAACAATCTCCTATATCTCTAGTTCTTTCAAATTTTCTTCTAGTGTATCTTTTAAGCATCTATCCTTAATTTTTCTGCGTAACTCCACGATTTCTTGAAAGTCCTCCATTTATCCCATTTCGTGATTTGTAAGATGTTGTTACCCTCTATGCCCTCTTTCAATTCTTCCATTCTGTAAGTTTCTTCAACCGCATCTATCCACTCCCAAATTAGGGGGCACTCCACTTCTTGCCACGTCCTTGGAATAAGTCTCTTAGCGGCATTGAGTAGATGCGGTACAAGCGTTTTCCTGTAACTTTTTATACCTTCCTCCCCCCCATGGAATAGGATGACCCATGGGTCCATCTTGAGCTTTTTCCCCGTGATCTCTTCCACACAGGCCAAGATTTTTTCCCAATACCTCTTAACCTTGGTACATCCCCACCAAAGGTGTGCCATATTTCCTGGTGATCTACATCCCCTCCAGCACTCTCCTGTCTGTTCTTCTTTGAATTTTTTTAGTTTATCCGGGGTCATGTACCATCCGGATATGCATTTAAAACACATCTCCGCCGTACGACTATCTACCGCAGAGGAGTGTGTCAAAGCCAACATTTTATCTATTGTGCCCCTATCCCGTTGTGTTCCCAGTTCCCTTTCCCATTTTTTAATGAATGGAGGTATGTTCTGCTCATCCATCTTCAATAGAATTCTATATAGCTTTGAGGTAGTTCCTTTTGCTCTTTCCGTGAAGCATATTTTTTCTAGATCTGTTAACTGGTCTCCCGCTCTCAGTGGGCCTGGTAGATCCTGGATAAAATGTTTAAGCTGCTGGTACCTCCATTCATTAATTTCCATTAAATTCTTTTTAGCTTTTAACTCGGGTAGTGTTATTATGTGGCCCTCCCTCATTATATCCCTTAATTGTGCCGTGTCCTGTTTGATCCAATTCCCCCCGACTTGTGTTTTACCTGGTGCAAAATAATCATTATTTTTTAGTGCCATGAAAGGTGAATTATATTCCTTCTCAATTTTTTTATAGACATTATCCCATATTTTAAGTGCATTTTTTGTTATTTCATGTGCGTTTTTATCTAGTGTTCTAAATTGGGGGGGATTCCATATTATCTTGTCCAACCTCGTCTGTGCTAACTCATTTTCTAGACTAACCCACCTTTTTTCTTTGTTGGCTCTGGCCCACTCCACCACCCTTGTCATTACCACTGCGTCATAGTATCCTTTGACATCCGGTACCGCTAAGCCCCCTTTTTTTTTTGGTTGTTTTAGGGTCTGGAGTGATATCCTATGTTTCTTATTTCTCCATATAAAATTCATAATTATTTTTTTTAGTGCGGAAAATAGTGTTCTCGGGAGGGCTATGGGAATCATCTGAAATTTATATAATATTTTAGGTAAGATAACCATTTTGCAATAATTGATTCGTCCTATCCATGATATTGCTCTATTTTCCACTCTTTTTGTTTCTGTCTGGAGCGGAATATTTGTAAAACATTTTTTTTCTTTTTTTAATTCAGAATTTAATAGCAGGAACTGGAAAAAATAAAGTGAATCTTTAGTTGCTTTGTAAATATTTGTTTCCCTTAATTATGTACAGGACTAAAAATATACTTTGAGAGGTAAATAAAATATTGCACATATACAATATATTATATCATAACATATAACATAAATAACATATTATATTATTTTTATCATGCAGATGGAATCAGTGATGTTAGGTGACATTGAGGCCAGTTGCACTGATGATGGCCAACAAGTCTGAAATAGCTGTATGCAGTTTGGAATGAATGGCTCGATGATATTAAGTGCTGTCTGTGCTATACATCAGTAGTTCTGCATGTACAGTTGGCCATAATGGGCACAAATGGATGACTTTCCATGTCTTCATCCACAATCTTAACCACTTCTCTACTTTGGGTGTTTTTCAGATTTGGTGTTTACAAGACTAAAACTGTTTTTTTTGCTAGAAAATTACTCAAAACCCCCCAAACATTATATATATTTCTTTTTTTCTAATACCCTAGAGAATAAAATGGCGATCATTGCAATACTTTTTGTCACACCATATTTGCGCAGCGGTCCTACAAGCGCACTTTTTTTGGAAAAAAATCACTTTTTTGAATTAAAAAATAAGACCGCAATAAATTTGGCCCAATTTTTTTATGTATTGTGAAAGATAATGTTACGCCGAGTAAAATGTTACCCAACATGTCACGCTTACAAATTGCGCCCGCTCGTGGCATGGCGTCAAACTTTTACCCTTAAAAATCTCGATAGGCGACGTTTAAAAAATTCTACAGGTTGCATTTTTTTAGTTACAGAGTAGGCCTAGGGCTAGAATTATTGCTCTCGCTCTAACGATCGCGGCGATACCTCACTTGTGTGATTTGAACACCGTTTTCATATGCGGGCGCTACTCGCGTATGCGTTCGCTTCTGCGCGCGAGCTCGTCGGGACGGGGCGCTTTAAAATTTTTATTTTTTTTTTCTTATTTTTTTTTATTTATTTTATTATTTTTTACACTGGAAAAAATAAAAATAAATAAATGATCACTTTTATTCCTATTACAAGGAATGTAAACATCCCTTGTAATAGAAAAAGCATGACAGGTCCTCTTAAATATGAGATCTGGGGTCAAAAAGACCTCAGATCTCATATTTAGGCTTAAATGCAAAAAAAAAAAAAAAATTGGAAAATGTCATTTTTTCAAATGACAAAAAAAAAAAATGTTTCTTTAAGAGGCTGGGTGGGACTGACGTTTTGACGTCACTTCCGCCCAGCAGAGCTATGGGGACGGGTGAAGGAGATTTTTCCTTCACTCGTAACCCCGCTCAGCTGCCGAACGGTCCCGATCTCCTCCGCCGCTACCGACGGCTCCGGTAAGCGGCGGAGGGCGCGGGAGAGCGGCGGGAGGGGCCCTCTCCCGCCGCCGATAACGGCGATCTCGCGGCGAATCCGCCGCGGAGACCGCCGTTATCGTTAACAGAACCGCTGACACTAAAGATTGATACCTCGGTTGTGGCAGCAGCTGCTGCCGTTACCGAGATATCAATCTTTAAAGTGTGGACGCATATATGCCTACAGCGGTCTGGAAGTGGTTAAAGTGAGGAAGTAATGATTTTTTTTCTAGTTTTTGATGAAATGAGACATCTAAGTACCTTTTGTTTAAAGAAGGCTCTGCCTTTAAAAAAAGCTTAAAGTTCAAAGGCAAAGCTTGATTTGGATATGGTTAGGGTGTTAGAACTACTGTACATTTTTTATAGTGATCTGTGTCCTGGGTAAAAATATTCACCCTGTCTATTGTTCTGGTGATCATTGTCATTGGCAGTAAAAGTTAAAGTGTTACTAAACCCATAACAGTAAAATCTGTCTGTATAGACAGAATAGCATGCTTGTTATACTCACTGTGGAACTTAAGGGGTTAACGGGGTTGTAAAGGAAAAACAAATTTCCCCTAAATAGGATCCTTTACCTTAGTGCAGTCCTCCTTCACTTACCTCATCCTTCCATTTTGCTTTTAAATGTCCTTATGTCTTCTGAGAAATCCACACTTCCTGTTCTTCTGTCTGTAACTCACCACCGTAATGCAAGGCTTTCTTCCTGGTGTGGAGAAAGCCTCTTCAGGCGGGAGGGGGTGAGCAGGCAAGTCAGGACACTCTCTACTTTGCAGATAGAGAAAGGAGATGTGTGTTAGTGGGCGTCCTGACACTCCTGCTCGCCCCCTCCCCCCTCAAGAGGCTTTCTCCACACCAGGAAGAAAGCCTTGTATTACGGTGGTGAGTTACAGACAGAAGAACAGGAAGTGAGGATTTATCAGAAGAAAAAAGGACATTTAAAAGCAAAATTGAAGGATGAGGTAAGTGAAGGAGGACTGCAGTAAGGAAGCTATTTTTTTCCTTTTACAACCCCTTTAATCCTCTGTATCGTGTAAAAAGGCTCTTTGATCCTGATTGGACAGATCCTCCCCCTTCTGAAAGGTCTCTCTTGGCAAAGCCAGATAAGACCCAGTCAGAGTGGTCCCTCCTGCACATGCTCAGTTTAGTCTCTATTGCGGGAGAGAACATTTCCTTGTTGAGCTGAGCTTTTCGGGTCACATGATATTGACATCACACATTTGGGTGTGTATACAGATCCTAAATGACAGCACAATCCCTCCCTCCTCCTCCATGCCCAGTAACTAATAAAGAACACAGTGGGTGGGATGTCACATCTTGATTGATGGATGATCCATTCCCATAACAGCATGAGGACACAGGCTGTAGAAGAAATCTCCTCCTACTTGAACACCCAGCACTCGGGCAAACCCTGCAGTTTATCATGTGACCATGGTATATACAATGCCTTGCAAAATTATTCATCCCCTTGGCTTTTTACCTATTTTGTTACATTACAGCCTTTAGTTCAATGTTTTTTTTTATCTGAATTATATGTGATGGATCAGAACACAATAGTCTAAATTGGTGAAGTAAAATTAGAAAAAGATTGACATAAAACTGCTTTGAAGAAATAAAAAAATGATAATTGGCACGTGCGTATGTATTCACCCCCTTTCTTATAAAGCCCATAAAAAGCTCTGGTGCAACCAATAACCTTCAGATGTCACATAATTAGTGAAATGATGTCCACCTGTGTGCAATCTAAGTGTCACACGATCTGTCATTATATATACACACTTCTTTGAAAGGCCCCAAAGGCTGCAACACCTAAGCAAGAGGTACCACTAACCAAACACTGCCATGAGGACCAAGGAACTCTCCAAACAAGTAAGGGACAATGTTGTTGAGAAGTACAAGTCAGGGTTAGGTTATAAAGAAATATCCAAATCTTTGATGATCCCTAGGAGCACCATCAAATCTATCATAACCAATTAGAAAGAACATGGCACAACAGCAAACCTTCCAAGAGATGGCCGCACACCAAAACTCACAGATGGGGCAAGGAGGGCATTAATCAGAGAGGCAGCACAGAGATCTAAGGTAACCCTGGAGGAGCTGCAGAGTTCCACAGCAGAGACTGGAGTATTTGTACATAGGACGACAATAAGCCATACTCTCCATAGAGTTGAGCTTTATGGCAGAGTGGCCAGAAGAAAGCCATTACTTTCAGCAAAAAACAAAATGGTACGTTTTGAGTTCGCGAAAAGGCACATGGGAGGCTCCTAAAATGTATGGAGGAAGGTGCTCTGGTGTGATGAGACAAACATTTTACTTTTTGGCCATCAAAAAAATTATATGTCTGGCGCAAACCCAACACATCACATCTTTCAAAGAACACCAGCAGTTAGCAGTCGGGACTGGACAACTGGTCATAGTTGAGGGAAAGATGGATGGTGCTAAATACAGGGATATTCTTGAGCAAAACCTGTACCACTCTGTGTGTGATTTGAAGCTAGGAAGGAGGTTCACCTTCCAGCAGGACAATGACCCCAAACACACTGCAAAAGCAAAACTTGAGTGATTTAAAGGGAAACATGTAAATGTGTTGGAATGGCCTAGTCAAAGCCCAAACCTCAATCCAATAGAAATTCTGTGGTCAGACTTAGGAATTGCTTTTCACAAGCGCAAACCATCCAACTTGAAGGAGTTGGAGCAGTTTTGCAAGGAGGAATGGGCAAAAATCCCAGTGGTAAAATGTGGCAAGCTCATAGAGACTTATCCAAACCGATTTGGAGCTGTGATTGCTGCAAAAGGTGGCTCTACAAAGCATTGACTTCAGGGGGGTGAAGAGTTATGCACAGTGACTTTTTCTGTTATTTTGTCCTATTTGTTGTTTGCTTCACAATAAGAAAAAAACATCTTCAAAGTTGTGGGCATGTTTTGTAAATTAAATTATACAAATCCTGAAACAATCCATGTTAATTCCAGGTTGTGAGGCAACAAAACACAAAAAATGTCAAGGGGGGTAAATAATTTTGCAAGGCACTGTAGCAGCCAGAAAGGTTTATTGTGGCAGTATTTTAATGTAAAAAGAAGATTTATAAGCTGTGGGCACTGTCGGGGGTTGTGTTTAGGAAAGGGGTAGGGAAGGGCAGATGAACTATTTTCATATTACTAGTTTTGGTAACACTTTAAGAAAATTCCAATATTTTGAGTTGTCACCAGGAATAGAGAGGAAATCCTTAGTGGAACATTTTCTGTTGGCAGCTGTCCACAAGACACTTCTGATACATTTCCTCTCACTTCCTGTTGTGTCTATATGACAGGAAGTAAAGCAAATCTGAATGAAAAAATAAAAACTACTTCCCTACTGTATACAAAATGAAAATAGGTTGGGCTTACATATACTATGAACAGCTGCTTGACAATCATCCCAATATGGGCTTTTTGGGGCAGATTAAAAGATGATATATAGGTGGATTCAGAAAGAGTTAGGCCGGCGTATCTACTGAATCTGCACCGTCCTAAGTTTAAGTGTATTCTCAAACTGAGATACACTTAAACCTATCTAAGATACGACGGCTTACGCCGTCGTATCATAGGGTGCAATATTTAGGCTGGCCGCTAGGTGGCGCTTCCGTTGAGTTCGGTGTAGAATATGTAAATGCATAGATACGGCTATTCACGAACGTACGTGCGCCCGTCGCAGTAAAGATACGCCGTTTATGTAAGGCATTTTCAAGTGTAAAGTTATTCCATCAAATAGCTGGACTAGTAATGTTAAGTATGGCCGTCGTTCCCGCGTCGAAATTTGTAAATTTTACGTTGTTTGCGTAAGTCGTCCGTGAATAGGGCTGGATGTAATTTACGTCCACGTCCAAACCAATACGTCCTTGCTGCGTACTTTGCCGCAATGCACACTGGGATATGTACACGGACGGCGCATGCGCCGTTCGTAAAAAACGTCAATCACGCCAGGTCACCCCCAATTAACATAAAACACGCCCCCTCAGCCTAATTTGAATTAGGCGCGCTTACGCCGGCCACATTTACGCTACGCCGCCGTAAGTTAGGAGGCAAGTACTTTGTGAATACAGTACTTGCCTATCTAACTTAAGGTGGCGTAGCGTAAATACGATACACTACGCCGCCTTAAAGTTGCGGCGCTGTACATGAATCCAGCTAATAGTGTGTATAGAGCAGGGTTTTTAGATTATTATCCCTAACGCAGGTGGTCATATGCTATAGCTTGCTGCTGTGTTCTTCACCTATAGCAGCCCCCTTTCCCATAATGCAAGCATGCCTACTGGTACTCGGTTGTCCCAAAGACAATGCTATAGTGCCTGACCACCACGCCAGAGCAGGCACTAACTGAGCAAAGCAAACAGGTAATTGTGGTTGGCAGACAGGCAGAGTGGTTCAATCACAGTCCAGGTAAAAGGCAGGCAGAATTCAGAGAATGGTCGATATCCAATCACAAGCATGAGACTGCAGGCTTGGCTGGCTTAAATCAGGTTGGGTTTCCACCCAGAGTCTAGCTACAATCAATCACCCTGCAGGTGGACAGACAGACAAGGAGAATGCCACAGTCAAACCCAGGGTGCTGTAATCAGAAGCTAAGATGAAGCAGGAGCGCACACGCTCAACCAGGGTTCCAGAGTTCCTTCAAAGGCTGCTAGGGGTTCCTTGAGCTATGAGCAATTTCTGCCTCCCAGACAAGTTCCCAATGACACTATTGATCTTTTTAGCCATCTGTAAAGGGGTAATTCTTTCTAATGACCACAATTGTATGGAGCATTCTTCCCACTGACCATCACATTAATGTATCATGGGTTTTAGATACAGTAATTTTTTAGTAAGGGTCCCCTGAGACCATAAAGTTATTTCAAGGTTTCTTCTGTGTTAAAGAGAATGACAGCTACAAATTAGGGAATTCTAGAACACTAGGATCTCTGTTGTTTGCCCTGGTGCTGTGACAGTCTCTTCCCTCTTTCATTGTCCTAAACAGGAATTCCTACCATATTCCAGGAAAAAGTGACCTATAACACACCATAGAATGGTCAGATCATAAATGCATGTCCAACTATTCACTAATGGCCAGTCTATGATGGCATAATCCTTTTAAAAATTGTGTATCCTGTTATTGCTGAGAAAAATGACAAATAGGTACAAGGAAAAAAAGGCTGACATCAGTAGATACAAATGATCCATGCGTCAACCAGAACACGGTTATTATACAGCAGATTATCGGGATCCTGCTAACATCTATCCACTGTCCATCATTTCTAGACAGGAGAATGTCACAGATGCTTTATTACATTGTCAGTGCTGACAGCAGAGATGAGACCATTTACATTAATGGGAAGCTGTAGGAAGCATTATACAGGCTCATAGTGTAAGTGTTGTCAGTACAGAAGTTTAGATATCTGAAGTTTAACCCCTTACTAAAATCACACACTATATTAAGCATGGAAGTTGAAGGAATGTACTCTGATCAACTATAACATTATGACCAGCCACCAAACATTGAGTGAGTGGACTACACTAGACAAAGCATCACAATGCCTCCACCGGCTTGCCTTCTTCCCATAGTGCACTCTGCTGCCATCTCTTCCCCAGGTAAGCAATGCACACACACCAGACCACTCACATCATTCAATAGAAAATGTGATTCATTAGACTGGACCAACTTCTTCCATTGCTCTGTGGCCCAGTTCGGATGCTCACGTGCCCATTGTAGGTGCTTTTGGTTGTGGACACAGGTCAGCATGGGTACCCTGATTGGTCTTCACTGCCCCATACACAACAGACTGTGATGTATTGTGTGTTCTGACACCTTTTTATTGGAACCAGCATTACTGTTTTAAAATGTTTTAGCTACAGAAGGTCTTCTATTGGATCGGTCTACACGGGCCAGCCTTTACTCCCCAGGTGCATAAATAAGCCTTAGCTTCCCATGACCTTGTCACCAGTTGGCCGGTTTTCATTTCTTGGACCACTTTTGGTAGATCCTGACCATAGGCGTGCACAGGGGGTGTGCCAAGCAGGGCCGCTGATAGGGGGGGACCACCAGTCCTCCTGTAGGGAGCCCCGGGCACACAGGGGCCCTGGATAGCAGAGGAAATTGGTGGGGTCGGACAGAGGGGCAATTACAGAAGGATGCCCTGTGCGGCTCTCTGCAGCAGCTGAAAGCCAGCTTCTCTCCCTCCTGCCAGCTTTCAGCTGCTACAAGGAGAGACACAGACACAGGGCTTTATTCCTGTAATTTCGTCCCCCACACTGATCCCCCTCCCTGTTTTGCCTTCTTTTTATCTCCCCTGTGTGGCTCCCTGTCACTGTACTGCTGCCCCCGCAATGCTGACAGCTTCCCTGTCCCGTAACAAATTGTAAAAAAAAAAAAATATATATTTTAATTGTAAAATAAAATAATAAAAAATAAATGTAAACATTTAAAAAAAAAATTATAAAAAAAAAACAGTTTAAAGA
The DNA here is from genome assembly GCF_905171775.1 of Rana temporaria. Classification (NCBI taxonomy): domain Eukaryota; kingdom Metazoa; phylum Chordata; class Amphibia; order Anura; family Ranidae; genus Rana; species Rana temporaria. The sequence goes on from NC_053489.1 coordinate 60,772,848, forward strand.
ATGTAAAAAACGTTTTAAAAAAGTGATAATTCACACAAGTAGCCTGCATGGGGCCCTGTGCTTTCGAACAGCAGCCCTGGTGCCAAGTGTACACCCTAATCACTACAAGCGATGTCGATTCCCCCTACTGCCCGGGCTTCCACGTGTTGGCTTCACGCCCTGTAGTACTTCTGGCTTCCCTCCTCTCCTCTCCCCCCAGCTGCTGCAGTGGGATGTTTCAAGATGGAGAGTGGGGAAAGTGGCTAGTAAATATGTCATTTCCTTTTCTAAATGTACACCGTAAACACACTCACTGTGTTCAATCATAGCTGAATAACAGTAAACTGTGTTTACTATGGTTCCGTTGTATATGAACAGGAAGCCGCTCAACACAGAGCACTTCTCATTCATTCACTGTCCTGTGCAGCTGAGACTGCAGAGAAAGGTATGTGTGTTTGAGCTTTGGGATGCACACCCTAATGCAATAGGCTGCGCACACCTATGGTCCTGACCATGCAGACCAGGATAATCCCACAAGAGCTGCAGTTTTGGAGTTAGTCTGCCCCAGTTGTCCAGCCCTTACAATTTGGCTTTTGTCAAAGTCGCTTAAATCCTTATGCTTGCTAATTTTTATGTTCTTAACACATCAGTTTCAGGGACAACATGTTCACTTGCAGCTTAATATATCCCACCCACTTTCAGGCGCTATTGTAATTGTAGCACTACCCCCGTAGGAGCTGCTGGTTTAGATTTTGGGTTTTGTACATTACCTCTAAGTTCGTTGTCTAGGGAAGGAAGTCTGTAGAAAATTGCAATGTCCACACAAGAAGTAAAACCTTCAACTGTAGGCTTTATTTTCAAGAATTCACCATAAAACCTTTGATCACTTGTCACTCGAGATACGTGACATACGTTCTCGAGTGTCCCTGTTCATTACAATATGTCGGTAGAACCACCAGGGAATTAAATATCAGGATCAATGAACATGTTGCAAACATTATCAAGGGATTTCCGAACCATAGCGTTTCTCGTCATTTTGATGAATACCATGGCAGAGATCCCAGTCTACTTACTTTTTATGGTATTGATAAGATTTCCACACATTGGAGAGGTACTAACCTTACCCAAGAAGTTTCTCAGAATGAGACCAAATGGCTGCATTGTTTACAAACAATGCAACCGTTAGGCCTAAACATTGAATTAGACCTCAAATGCTTTCTCAGTAATGAATAACAGCCATCTATTCTTTCAGCATTGAGTTTCTATGTGTTTTTTTGTTGTATTATGCGTAGTACCAGTATATACATTTTTAAACATACAATTATATCAATGTGATTGTCCCATTTGGCCTCAATTTGAATATTGAGACAAAGTTTTATATTAATTTATTCCTTTTTATGATACACATAGGAAATTATTCCTATTTTTATTGGTTATATTATCGCTACTATTTAACATAGCGTATCCCAGCGATATATAGCTTTGTTTGTTTAATAAAGTTTTGTTGTTTGAGCTTGAGACCGGAACCGAGGCTACGATTGGTCCCATTCCAACCACTAAGATTCGTCACAGGGTTATTTAGACCCATCCGATGCGTGACCAGTGACGCTTCCTGATGACGATTTCACATCGAAACGTACGTCGAGGCGCACACTGGTCACGCTGACGCACGCAACTTCCGGGTCCTGGTGGTAGAGCTGGAACGCACGCCACCTACAGAGATATACGGGGACCCGCTCTCTGCACATTTGATGCATTGGATTACACGCGCAGTAGCCTCAGTGCCGGGACTTTGGCACTTTATCAAGTAAGAGGCCATTTGGCTGTCCTGTCATTTTTTATATTGCTTTTAATAAAGGATAATATACTATTGCGACCTTTCTTTTGCATTTTTCGATGGGATGTGAGATCTGTCACCTGTCTCATTGCTGATTGAGATGTCCTCACCTGCTCATTCCATGGTTACAGTTGTGTAACAAAGCTGATTTGACCTCTTTTTAACTAAAGGGTCCACTCAAGTTGGTAAGGAGCCAATCTATTTATTCACGTCGGGTGAACGTTATTCCTTTGGTGGAGGCTTCAATTGTTTTTCTCCAGACACAGATCTCACTTTATGAAAAAATTTCATTTAAAGGACTTTTGTGAACACTTTTTGTCTACACAATTTTTCATTTTTTTCATTTTTTATTTATCACTTACAATTTTTATTTTTTATAAGCACATACTTGGATGGTTTCATATATGGACTATTATTCATCTATTATTATGTTTATTCATGTTTATATATGTTCACAATTTAATCAGACATAGCGCCCCCTCCCTCACATTTTTCTGTAAGACAAATTGCGTAGTGGATCCCTTTCCCTTAACGAGGTTACCAGGACTATCCCGAGACATCAGCTTGTCTCCTCCAGGGCAGGTCCTCCTCCGGTTTCCTTCGCTAAGCAGCTTCCTCCACTTGGACGGACAGCTTGGGATTCTCTGTAGAACCATAGGTCCCAGCCAGCATAGCTGGGCCTACTCAACAGGAAGATAGCCTCAGACCAAACGTGGTCCTGAGACTGGAATAACACGCACTCACCTCGCGCCAGGAGGGCCACGAGGCGTAGGACCCCGAAAAACAGTGTCTGTCCCTTACGTACCCCCTCCCAGCATGCACAGCGGGGCACCACTCCCACTGGGCTGCTGCCGAGAGGGGTCACCTAGCACACTATGATCTGCTCGAGTTCCAACATGGACCTGAAGTGGTAACGCCACCTACAGGCAACAAGGGAAAACTTCTACCAAGCACAACCATAACCAGAACAGAGGCAAACTTAAATAGAATTAACAGAGTCTGAGCCCAACTATTGTCTCAGAAACCCCTAAATTTACAATAGTGCCCGACTCGTTGGGCATAACGATATAATAAATGTTCACTTTACTTGTCAACGATCATAATCTTGTGGCTGATCAGTGTAAGGGTCTCTGTAAAAATATTTTAGATACATTTTTGTTAAACTGACTCCATTGTTAAAGTATATGTAAACCCCAAAAATGAACTTCTGTTTTCTTGTCATATACAAATGTAATATAGTGCATAACACATAAATAAAGTAAAGTAAAATATTAATATTAACCCTCCTGGCGGTATTCCCGAGCGTGACTCGGGGTGGATTTTTTGTACTAAAATCGGTAACCCCGAGTCACGCTCGGGGTAGCTATGCAGAGCCTGCAGCGCGCGCTGGCTTACCTTGTCCTGGATCCAGCGATGCCACCGCGCTGTGTGAGCGAGCGGGACCTCGCTCGATTTACACAGTGTCCTCCTGTGCCGTCGATCTCCGTTCCCTGCGAAGTTACGACGCACGGGAGCGGAGATCGGCGCCAAATTCAAAAAAGTAAACAAACACCTTACATACAGTATACTGTAATCTTATAGATTACAGTACTGCATGTAAAAAATACACACACCCCGTGTCCCTAGTGGTCTGCCCAGTGCCCTACATGTTCTTTTATATAATAAAAACGGTTCTTTCTCCCTGCAAACTATAGATTGTCCATAGCAACCAAAAGCGTCCCTTTATGTCAAAAATGGTTTTAGATCAGCTAGAAAACAGCGATAATAAATTATAATCACTTGCAGAATTGAGCGATAGCGATTTGTGGGGAAATTCGTCATAAAAAAAATAATAATAATGACAGCAACAATTCTGCAACTGAGCAAATTTCAGTGATTTTGAGTTGATTACATTATTGAATAATTTTTATTAGAATTATATTATTATTTGTTATAATTATTTATAATTATTTATTATATTATAATTTATAATTTTGTTTTTAAAAAAATGTCATACCCGGGATGCCTATTAGACTCTTGTTTGGTCAGATTTAACCTGCCTGGCGGTATTCCCGAGTCTGACTCGGGGTTAGATTTTCCTGCTGCGAGCGGTAACCCCGAGTCAGACTCGGGCTTGCCTCGCTAGATCCACAGGGAGTGTTTACTTACCTTGTCCCTGGATCCAGCGATGCCACCGCGCTGTGTGAGCGAGCGGGATTTCGCTCGATTCACACAGTGCCTCTGTGTAACCCCGATCTCCGTTCCCTGCGACGTTACGACACACCGAGACGGAGAACAAATTCAAAAAAGTAAACAAACACTATACATACAGTATACTGTAATCTTATAGATTACAGTACTGTATGTAAAAAAAACACACCCCCCTTGTCCCTAGTGGTCTGCCCAGTGTCATGCATGTCATTTTATATAATAAAAACGTTTCTTTCTCCCTGCAAACTGTAGATTGTCCATAGCAACCAAAAGTGTCCCTTTATGTCAAAAATGGTTTAAGATCAGCTAAAAAACAGCGATAATAAATTATAATCACTTGCAGAATTGTGCGATAGCGATTTGTGGGGAAATTCGTCATAAAAAAAAAAAAAATTATGACAGCGACAATTCTGCAACTGAGCAAATTTCAGTGATTTTGATTTGATTACATTATTGAATAATTTTTATTATAATTATATTATTATTTGTTATAATTATTTATAATTATTTATTATATTATAATTTATAATTTTGTTTTTAAAAAAATGTCATACCCGGGATGCCTATTAGAATCTTGTTTGGTCAGATTTAAGTGAGTTATTTCTAAAAATTACAGACCTACAATATAAAACGCCAAATTTACTTGCAAATAATGGTACCGCTTTCAGCATGTTTTTTCTGAAAGAATCATACCGCCAGGGAGGTTAAGTGAGTTATTCCTAAGAATTACAGGCCTACAGTATAAAACGCCAAATTTCCTTGCAAATAATGGTACCGCTTTCAGCACCTTTTTTCTGAAATAATCATACCGCCAGGGAGGTTAATAATTACAAAATGCGTATAGGAGTATAGGATTTTTTTTCAATATAATGGACTCTTTAAAACAGAAAAATGTTCTGAACCTGTCCTAATAAACTTTTTTTGTTTTTACAATTATCTGTACTGTACACCAGGCATCACACCATTATCAGTTCTATACATGCACAGCAATTCAGAGTCTGGCTTACATTGCTATCCTCTGGTGATTTGATCTGTGCACCTCTGCAACATGATAAGCTAATTATCAGGATGTCTGAATGCTTCACATGAATAATGAATCTATAACCAGTTTACATTGTAAGTCTGTAATGAATAGAGGTATGTTGTTACCTAATGTTCTGTGTGAGGCAACACACACAGGGATAGAGATATCTATCACTATCTGCCTTTAAAGGTACAGAAGGTGTGTATGCAGGCAGGGCCGTCTTTAATATGGTTTGGGCCCTGGGCAAACATTTTTTTTGGGCCCCCCTCCAGCTTATTTTGGGCCTGGCTGGTTCACATGTATGTTTGGGCGATCCTCATTTGTGCAGGTACAGCAGCCCATTGATTTGAATGGGCTGCCATGCCTGCGTTTCCTGCAGAAAAAAGGTGCATTCAGCATTTTAAAAATACAGTTGCCTTGAAATCCATTTTGCTTTTGCACCATGCTACCTACCTGCAGTTAATGCACACACAAACGCACTGTGTTTTTAAAAGTGTGACCTAAACGTCTAAAAATGCAGCAAGTTTGACAGTGCGGGAACTGCAGATAAGTCACAGGAGACAGCAGAATGGACAGACAGTGCTGTATTTCAGTGCTTGATGGGCATAGGCATGCTGTGTGTGCAGCCTATTACATGAGGCATGCGCTTTTCTTTGCAGGAAACGCAGGCATGGCCGCCCATTCAAATGAATGGGCTGCTGTGCCTGCGCAAATGTGGGCCGCCAAAACACATACATGTGAACCAGCCAGGCCCAAAATAAGCCCATCAAGCAGTTAAATACAGACAGTAATGCCATGTGCTCTGAGGCCTTACTCAGCCTGGACTGCAGGTCTGGTCTGTGATTTAAAGAGTTCCTCTATTTTACACATGGCATGGCATGGGGTCCCATGGTGCTAAAGCAGAATGGACAGACGGTGCTGTGAACCCATGCCATGCCATGTGTAAAATAGAGGAACTTTTTAAAACACTGACCAGACCTGCAGTGAATCATCAAATATTATAAAGACTTTGGGCACACTCTACAGAAAACTTCTATTTACAATATAGATTAGCAAACAGTGACATACCTTGAGGAGCAGGACATGAAGAAGTCAGCATCGGGAAGAGCAAACTGGGGATGTTATAAAATCACATTCTAATTCACTTTTATATACAAGCAGCACCCAGTGGCAGGAAGGGAGAAGTGCACGTCTAAAGGGAAGCCAGGGGTGCTGTACATTTTAAAACACTGGGAAGGGAAGCAGTACTGTCACTGGCTGCGTGCCGCTGATGATTTTCAGCCTGATTTGTGGGCAGCACAGGGGCTTAACGGGCAGCAGGGCCGCCATCAGGAATTATGGGGCCACTTACACAGATTCAGGCATGGGCCCCCTGGAGCAGAGAACCCGGGATGGGGGGGTGCTGCCGCAAATTTAGAAGCAGGGGGCCCTTTACAAAAAAAGAAATAAAGAAAAATATATATAAAAAAAGGGGTGTAGCCATTTAATAAAAAGAAAAAAAGAAATAAAAAATATATATAAAAAATATATTTTAAAAAGGGGGTTGCCATCTGGGGCCCTGGGGACCTCTGGGCCCTTTAATAATTTTTTTTAATAAAAATAAATTACAAAAAAAAGGGGGTTGCCATCCGGGACCTCTGGGCCCTTTAATAAAAAATAAAAAAAATATATATAAAAAAGAAACATTTATAAAAAAAAGGGGGGGTTGCCATCCAGGGCCCTGGGGACCTCTTGGCCCTTTAATAAAAATAAAATAAAAAAATATATATAAACAAAAATTAAAAAATAAACATTTATAAAAAAAATAAAGTGTGTTTGCCACATGGGGCCCTGGGGACCTCTGAGCCCTTTAATAATATATATATATATATATATATATATATATATATATATATATATATATATATATATATATATATATATATAAAAAGAAATAAAAAGAAAAAAAAGAAATAAAATAATATAAAAAAAAATGTTTTTTATAAAAAAAAGGGGCGTTGCCATCCGGGGCCCTGGGGACCTCTGGGTCCTTTAATAATAATAATAATAATAATAATAATAATAATAATAATAATAACATTTATATAATATATATATATATATATATATATATATATATATATATATATATATATATAAAAAAATAAAGAAATATATATATATAAAAAAAAAAAATTATAAAAAAAAGGGGGGTTGTCATCCGGGACCGTGGGGAACTACGGGCCCCTGGGGACCCCCAGACCTCTAAAAAAAATGGCCCTTTAATAGAAAATAAAATAAACCCCTAAAAAAAATTGTCCCTTTAATAAAAAATAAAAATATAGAAAAAAAAAATATTTTTTTTATTTAAAAATAAATAAAACAAGGGGGGTTGCCATCTGGGGCCCTGGGGGCCTCCGGGCCCCTGGGGGCCTCCGAACCCCTAAAAAAAAAAAAAAAAAAAAAATTTTTTTTTTTTTTTTTTTTAAAGGGGGTTGCTTTGGGCCCCCAACAGTGACAGGGCCCAGGGCACCTGCCCCATTTGCCCTGCGGTAAAGACGGCCCTGTATGCAGGTACAAAATCCAATCTTACATGGAAATTAAAGAACAACTCTGGGGTCAGGATCCTCTGCTCCTACGTCACCGCGGCGCACAGCTAGCTTGGGCAGGGCTGCCTGTGAAAGACAGTCCGGATGTTCCCAAGCCCTTACCTTTTCCCCATCTCCTGGTCCCCATCCTTCTGGCCTCCCTTTCCTTCCTAGACTGCCCTATCCCTTCTCTAGCGCCCTACTTGGTATGTGAGCGACCTTCTTCTCTTTAGCTTCACCTTTCTGCCTAACTTTCTTCTGTTTTCTGCTCCTCTATCCTTGTTAGTTCAGTTTTGGCTGTACATTGCACCATCTTTTGGGTTTCGATGGGCCTATGGGATGCCCTGCTGTTATGGGGAGCTTCTCTGGGACCCCTGGATCCTGAAGGTATCATTCATACTTAAATGTACTACTGAGATACTGTTACAACCCTCAACTCATCGCAATGTTTTCC